>NC_045986.1:30237974-30277974 GCF_010909765.2 Amblyraja radiata | reverse complement strand
ACACGTTATGGCTTTGTGGTGTATGTGTGTGTGTGTGTGTGTGTGGTGTGTGTGTGTGTGTGTGTGTGTGTGTGGTATGTGCGTGTGTGCGTGTCAGCAGATCAGCGCCCCCTCCAACCTGATTGAAACTGAGTGAGTGAGATTCCGATTGCTTCAGTCTCAGCCTGAACCACCGACGATTCGTTCTTGTTTAAGAAGGAACTGCAGATGCTGGAAAATCGAAGGTAGACTGAAGTGCTGGAGAAACTCAACGGGTGCAGCAGCATCTATGGAGCGAAGGAAATAGGCAACGTTTCAGGCCGAAACCCAAAGGAAATAGGCAACGTTTCGGGTCGAAACCCGGAAGGGTTTCGTCCCGAAACGTTACCTATTTCCTTCGCTCCATGGATGCTGCTGCACCCGCTGAGTTTCTCCAGCACTTTTGTCTACCGACGACTCTTTCCTAGTCTGACGCAGTCTTTGGTCTGAATATACGGTGCCAACCCTTTTAGAGGGACGCAAAAATGCTGGGGTAACTCAGCGGGTCAGGCAGCATCTCTGGGGAGAAGGAAGGGTGACGTTTTGGGCTGAGACCCTTCTTCCAACATGTCTATCTTCGGTGAAATCCAGCATCTGCCTTTCCCTCTTACACATTTCAATCTTCATAATGAACTACAAAAAATAGTTATCCTTGCCATTATTTATAATGGGTTTTTTTGGCAGGCTTTTAAAGCTATTTTATGATTTATCTCCTGGTATCAGAACTCTGATATCTCCATGGACATTCGCTGCTGTGGGTGGTGAATCTGTGGAATTCTTCTCCACAGACGGCAGTGGAGGCCAAGTCAGTGGATAGTTTTAAGGCAGAGATAGATAGATTCTTGATTAGTTCGGGTGTCAGGGGTTATGGGGAGAAGGCAGGAGAATGGGGTTAGGAGGGAGAGATAGATCAGCCACGATTGAATGGCAGAGTAGACTTGATGGGCCGAATGGCCTATTACATGAACTCGAGGAACTTATAAGGTGATTTTGAGATCCATCTTTGAAATACGCAAACGTGGTCTTCAGCCTCACCCACTGGAAGAGCCTATCAGAAAATTATTGGCATAGTGGATCCATGGATCGGGAGGTCAAGGGGAGACTTGAGAGAAGCTTGTAGAATTATGAGAGGCACAGATAGGGTAGACAGTCAGAATCTTTATCTCGGGGTGGACATGTCCAACACTAGCGGGCATTGCTATGAGGTCAGGGTGAAAGCTTAATGGAGATGTGTGGGGCAAGATTTTACACAGAGGGTGGTGGGTGCCTGGAACACGCTGCCAGGGGTGGTGGTGGAGGCAGGTATGATAATGGCGTTTAACAGGCTGTTAGGCAGGCACGTGGATGTGTAGGGAATAGAGGGATATGGAGCATGGCAGGCAGATGAGATCAGTTTAACGAGTCATCTTGTTTGGCACAAACATTGTGGGCTGAAGGGCCTGTTCTTGTGGTGTACTGTTCTATGTTTTACGATTCCTGCAATTTTATATCTGTCAGTTTCTAAATGTGTATGATTGTGGCTTGCCACAGGGGCCACGGTTTAAGAATAAGGAGTAAGCCATTTAGAACGGAGATGAGGAAACACTTTTTCTCACAGAGAGTGGTGAGTCTGTGGAATTCTCTGCCTCAGAGGCCGGTTCTCTGGATGCTTTCAAGAGAGAGCTAGATAGGGCTCTTTAAAATAGCGGAGTCAGGGGATATGGGGAGAAGGCAGGAACGGGGTACTGATTGGGGATGATCAGCCATGATCACATTGAATGGCGGTGCTGGCTCAAAGGGCCGAATGGCACCTATTGTCTATTGACTGGATTTACAATTTGTCCTTAAGTTTCCTCAATGGGCTGTGAAATAACTCACAAGCAAAATCTAGTTTCAATCCTTGCGTTCATGCCATGGGTGTAGAGGGGTGGGAGGTTGCAACCTTCACGTGGTCCGCCCTGTTGACAACTAGCGGCTGCAGCTATACGCTGGATGAGGGGTGAAGATCGGGAGCCACATTAGACTTGACTAGTTCGTTGGATTTAAGGATCTGCCACTTGTATCTATGAGAGCATTTGAAGGCCAATGAATTAAAAGTTAAGTATATTAGTCAAATTACACTAAAATGTAAGGCAGGATTGCCTGTTCAGCTTTCCAGTGGTGGATGTGAATTCACCAACTTTCGATTCAAAGGGGGCGTGGAATTATTGAAATATACTTCAGTAAGTTTGGATCGGTTTTATTCGCCTTAGAATCCGGAGTTGGTCGTATCCCCTGAGTGACACTGAGAGGTGGTCTCCCTGTTGGTGGTTCTGGCGTATTTCTTCACTGTCTTGTGAGTGATGCAGCCAATGTCGTGGAAGATTTGCAGTAAGTTCCTCCTGAACTTGACACCAACGAAGGCGTAGAGGAAGGGGTTGAGGCAACAGTGGAAGTAGCCGAGGCTGGATGTCACCCAAATGGCAATGTCCAAGCTGGACTCCAGGGCACAGCTCCGAGCGATGAAGCCTGTCCTCTGCAACGATTCAATGAAGATGACCACATTGTAGGGGACCCAGCAGAAGAGGAAAGCAGCAACAACTATGACAATGACCTTCATGGCCCGGACCTCCTTGTTCCTCTGCAAGTTATGGGACCCTCGCAGAGTTATGACGATCATCAAGTAGCAGTAGAGAATGACTGACAGAGGGATAAGGAAAGTGACGACTTGATGGAGGAAACGTAAGCCCACTATCCATTTCTTGCCAGTTGTGGGATCAAACTTATATTGGCATTGCCATGTGCCATTCACCTCCAGCTTCTTCAGGAAGATGAAATCGGGGATGGCCAAGACATGGCAGAAGAACCAGACCGCAAGGCAGCAGACGTGCACCACCAAGGACCTGGGCTTGTTGTACATTTGGACCGCGTGGACGATGGAGAGGTAACGCTGGATGCTGATGCCACTCAGCAGGAAAATGCCGCTGTTGAAGTTGATGTTCAGCATGGCCCCGAAGATTTTGCAAGCGAACGTCTCAAAAATCCAGCCTTTGACCGCTTCCACGGCCCAGAAGGGCAGAGTGAGAGCGAGCAGGATGTCGGCGATGGACAAGTGGAGGATTAAGGTGTCAGTCATGGCCATGGTCTGCCTGTTCCTCAGGAAAACGGCAATGGTCAGCGCGTTCCCCAGGATCCCCGCGACAAAGATGGTGGAGTAAAGCGTGGGAAGAAAGACTTTCTTAAACGGTTCTATACTGTACGCCTCGCAGCCAAGATAGGTTTCATCGTCCAGGTCATCCAAACTCTCATTGTAATTATCGTCGTAACTCGTATTGTCAGTCCATGTAAAATGATCCATGGTAAATCCCTGAAAGAAAGAATCAGCAAGGTCAATAAAAGAATCAACAACCATAGATGCTGCCTCACCCGCTGAGTTTCTCCAGCATTTTTGTCTACCTTCGATTTTCCAGCATCTGCAGTTCCTTCTTCGAAACATAGAAACATAGAAAAATAGGTGCAGGAGTAGAGGCCATTCGGCCCTTCGAGCCTGCACCGCCATTCAATATGAATATTCAATAGGAAATAGGGCCGAAACTCAAAGGAAATAGGCAACGTTTCGGGTTGAAACCCGAAGGGTTTCGGGACGAAACGTTGCCTATTTCCTTCGCTTCATATAGAAACATAGAAACATAGAAATAGGTGCAGGAGTAGGCCATTCGCCCTTCGAGCCTGCACCGCCATTCAATATGATCATGGCGGATATAGATGCTGCATGCACCCGAGAGTTTCTCCAGCACTTTGTCTACCTTCGATTTACTAGCATCTGCAGTTCCTTCTTAAACGAATATTTACGGGGACGAGAGATAGTAGGAGGAGAGCTGACCTTTTCAGTGAAACATAGAAACATAGAATGCAGGAGTAGAGGCCATTCGGCCCTTCGAGCCTGCACCGCCATTCAATATGATCATGGCTGATCATCCAACTCGGTATCCTGGACCTGCCTTCTCTCCATACCCCCTGATCCCTTTAGCCACAAGGGCCACATCTAACTCCCTCTTAAATATAGCCAATGAACTGTGGCCTCAACTATCTTCTGTGGCAGAGAATTCCACAGATTCACCACTCTCTATGTGAAAAATGTTTTTCTCATCTCAGTCCTAAAAGATTTCCCCCTTATCCTCAAACTGTGACTTCCGGACTTGTTCTGGACTTCCCCAACATCGGGAATAATCTTCCTGCATCTAGCCTGTCCAACCCCTTAAGAATTTTGTAAGTTTCTAAAACAAGGTTAAAGAAATCGCTATCCATTTGAAATTCGAAATATGAAATATGAAAGAAAATGATGCTCTGCTTCATCGCTACTTGGACTGGTGGGAGGAATGTAAGTGATTTGATATTTCCCCTGTCGATTTTAGCTGACAAAAAGAGGCCCTTCAGCCCACCTAGTCCGTGCCGACCAGATATCCCCAAACACTAACGCTATCCTACACACACTAAGGACAATTTGCATTTATACCAAGTCAAATAAGCCAGGAAATCCCAAGATCTCGGAGAAAACCCACGCAGTCACGGAGAGAACGTGCAAACTCCGTACAGACAGCACCCATAGTCAGGATTGAACCCAGGTCGCTGGCGCTGTGAGGCAGCAACTCTACCGCATGCACCACCGTGCTGTCCTGTTCCTCGAGTGTGTATTCAACTTGTAGTTAAAATCCAGACCATTCACATAGCCCACTTGATAAGAATTCTTATGAACTGCAGAGAACCCAAATGCTTATTGAAATGGCAACTTCTGATGAAAGTTATTAGAGAATGGACAGATTCTGGCAACAGCGGTGTTTGCAGGTGTAAATAAATCATCCAATCCTCTCTGTTCTGCCCAGACTAGTGGTTTCACACTTTTGCAACTCAGTTAAAAACAACTTGTCAAGTAAAGGAAATATTTGTGGTTTTGGGGCGAATTACAATCTACGCTGGTTTCTTCTGTCACAAACAACTATTGACTGAGGTACATCCTGCCGTCTCCAACCTCGATTAATTCTCTCCCATCATGTAGGAACAACAGGGGAAACTCCACAATCTCACCTGTAGGTTTGCTCACCAGTGGCACCTGCACTAATGTGGTATTCCTACTGAGCTTGCTCGGTGAAGATTGACACAAAATGCTGGAGTAACTCAACGGGACAGGCAGC
The DNA here is from genome assembly GCF_010909765.2 of Amblyraja radiata. Classification (NCBI taxonomy): domain Eukaryota; kingdom Metazoa; phylum Chordata; class Chondrichthyes; order Rajiformes; family Rajidae; genus Amblyraja; species Amblyraja radiata. The sequence goes on along the minus strand of NC_045986.1, from coordinate 30,272,806 downwards.
ATCTCAGGGCAGAAGGATTGGGTGACGTTCTTCAGAAGAAGGGTCTCGCCCCGAAACGTCACCCATACCTACTATCCAGAGGTGCTGCCTGTCCCGCTGAGTTACTCCAGCACCTGCAGTTCCTTCCTGCACAATATGATCACAATGAATGGCGGTGCTGGCTCGAAGGGCTGAATGGCCTCCTCCTGCACCTATTGTCTATGTTTCTAAGATATCTGCTTGGTTTAATTTTTATGTGTAGATGGACCAACTGCATAGTCTTCCAAAATTCTTAAGGGGTTGGACAGGCTAGATGCAGGAAGATTGCTCCCGATGTTGGGGAAGTCCAGGACAAGGGGTCACAGCTTAAGGATAAGGGGGAAATCCTTTAAAAACCGAGATGAGAAGAACTTTTTCACACAGAGAGTGGTGAATCTCTGGAACTCCCTGCCACAGAGGGTAGTCGAGGCCAGTTCATTGGCTATATTTAAGAGGGAGTTAGATGTGGCCCTTGTGGCTAAGGGGATCAGAGGGTATGGAGAGAAGGCAGGTACGGGATACTGAGTTGAATGATCAGCCATGATCATATTGAATGGCGGTGCAGGCTCGAAGGGCCGAATGGCCTACTCCTGCACCTAATTTCTATGTTTCTATGTTTCTATAGTCACAGTCAGCTCTCACTAAACCAAAAGACCACAGCATGTTATGAGGAGCCACAGTACATAGATACATAGAAAATAGGTGCAGGAGTAGAGGCCATTCGGCCCTTCGATCCTGCACCGCCATTCAATATGATCATGGCTGATCATCCAACTCAGTATCCCGTACCTGCCTTCTCTCCATACCCCCTGATCCCTTTAGCCACAAGGGCCACATCTAACTCCCTCTTAAATATAGCCAATGAACTGTGGCCTCAACTACTTTAGTACTTTTAAAGCTTTTAAAGCTGTCTGTTCAAGGATAAAGATTATTTTTAAAGTTGCTTACAGGACAACACAAACCACATGATCCCAAGGACCACTTCCTCCACAATGCTTTTGGCCACGGCATTTTGAAATCACCAGGTAAATATTCAAGGACCTTCCCAGGATGAGGGTTAAAGGCAGAGATCTTCCCCATCCTTAAGAGTTTAGAAAGTGCATCTTTTGAACAATCTCCACTATAGGAAATAGGCAACGTTTCGGGCCGAAACCCTTCGGGTTTCGTCCCGAAACGTTGCCTATTTCCTTCGCTCCACAGATGCTGCCGCACCCGCTGAGTTTCTCCAGCACTTTCGTCTACCTGGTGTTACATCACCCCAGGCAGGTTGAGACCACACCTGGAGGACAGGTGCAAAGGCCATCTATCTACCTGCAAGAGTGAAGGTGTTGAAACCACGGAAGGTGAGGTGGGTGGTTGAGCGGGGAGTAGTTGGTGGTGGCGGTTAAACACAGGGGCGCTGTCTGTACGGCGTTTGCAGGTTCTCCCCGTGACCGCGTGGGTTTTCTCCGAGATCTTCCGTCTCCTCCCACACTCCAAAGACGTAGAGGCTTGTAGGTTAATTTACTTGGTATAGAAATGTAAACTGTCCCTCGTGTGTGTAGGATAGCGTTAGTGTGCGGGGATCGCTGGTCAGTGCGGACTCGGTGGGCCGAAGGGCCTGTTTCCGCGCTGTATCTCTACACTAAACCAGCAGTGGCCCCTGTAGTAATGAGTTCACACTTTACACAATGCTGCCTCTTTGTGCCTGTAGTGTAACACCTGGACAATGTGAACCTTCTGACCAACTCCAACCACGCATGTCCCGTGTTATCAGTGTCCCAGGATACCAGCATACATCGACGCAAAAAGCTGGAGTATCTCAGTGGGCCAGACAACATCTCTGGGGATCAGGAAAATATCGAGCTGAGACTCATCTTCAGTACACTGTACTTATTAAGGCAAGCCTATCGGAAAAGCAGACCAAACTCTTTGTCGCACAGCGGTCGACTTGATTCTAAATACAGCAGGTAAACAGGCCCTTCGGCCCACCGAGCCCATGCTGACCCATTTGCAGCAATCCAACACTAACCTGACCCAACGTTTTTCTCTCAGTTCTGTTATGTTCCCCCCTGATTCCATCACTCGCTACAAAACCAGGGCCGATTTATGGTGGTGAATCGACCCACTAAACCTACACGTCTTTGGGAATTAGCGGGAAACCGGAGCACCCGGAGGAAACCCAAGGGAGAACGTGCAAACTCCACACAGACAGCGCCCGAGGTCAGGATTGAACCTGGGTCGACCTGAGGCAGCAGTTCTGCAAGATGCGCCACAGTGCCGTCTCGTGGCCATATGTCTATCGGGCCCACCAGGAGGCTGTTATTGCCCCTGTAGTGGCCAAGCAATAGAATAGTCTCCTGCATTGCCTCTTTCCTGAGCCTCTCCATGCTTCCTAAAGCCATGTGTCTTCTGCTCATTGATCCACCTTGTCCTCAACGCCCCTTGATGTTTGCAAAGTCCTCGACAGGAAACGTACACAATCATCTGGGCACCAGACTTAGTACTGACCAGAAACTAAAAAAGGAAGAAGTGCCTGAAAATAAAATGACTGCTTCCCTGTGGTGAAGGTGGCAGGTAGCTCATGCAGCTGTCGGCTGGCTTTGTAAGCATTATGTTTTTGAAGACACATTTAACCTTCGGCAGGTTTGTTGAACAAAGGTTTCTTTGGTTTATTATAGCACTAATGGACCTGACACAGCCATGAAGGGATGAATGGAGACTTTCTGTGAGTCATGTTGTGTGTGTGTGTGTGCGTGTGCGTGTGTGTGTGTGTGTGTGTGTGTGTGTGTGTGTGTGTGTGTGTGTGTGTGTGTGTGTGTGTGTGTGTGTGTGTGTGTGTGTGTGTGTGTGTGTGTGTGTGTGTGTGTGTGTGTGTGTGTGTGTGTGTGTGTGTGTGTGTGTGATCAGCTATCTGAAAACTGTTCTACAAACACACGCGCAGGCTGGGCAATCGTTTTGCTGAACACCTCCGCGCAGTCTGTCTCAGCCTTGCACACAAAAAAAAAACGATTAAATCTATAACACTCTCCCCAGAGCGGTACACCTACTTCGCGACCATGATCGATACATTTTATCGGGAGTTATATGGAATGAAAACAGATGAAGGACTCTCTAGAATTTAGGAGATTGAGAGGGGATCTTATAGAAACTTATAAAATTCTTAAGGGGTTGGACAGGCTAGATGCAGGAAGATTGCTCCCGATGTTGGGGAAGTCCAGGACAAGGGGTCACAGCTTAAGGATAAGGGGGAAATCCTTTAAAACCGAGATGAGAAGAACTTTTTTCACACAGAGAGTGGTGAATCTCTGGAACTCTCTGCCACAGAGGATAGTCGAGGCCAGTTCATTGGCTATATATAAGAGGGAGTTAGATGTGGCCCTTGTGGCTAAGGGGATCAGAGGGTATGGAGAGAAGGCAGGCACGGGATACTGAGTTGGATAATCAGCCATGATCATATTGAATGGCGGTGCAGGCTCGAAGGGCCGAATGGCCTACTCCTGCACCTAATTTCTATGTTTCTATGTTTCTATGTTTCTAAGTGTTGGAGTAACTCAACATCTCTGGAGAACATGGACATGTGGCGTTTCAGGTTGGGACTCTTCTTCAGACTGAAGAAGGGTCCTGACCCAAAATTTCATCTGTCCATGTTCTCCACGGTTGTTGCCTGACCCGCTGAGTTACTCCAGCACTTTGTGTCTTTTATTGTAAACCAGCATCTGCAGTTCCTCGTTTCTCGATGAATGTCACTGATGGGCTTGGGTGGGAGATTGCAACCTTCACGTGGTCCAACGTGGGTTTCGACGAATGCAATCAACCTGGCGGGCACAAACAGAAGATCAAACAGAACAAGTTGTCGTACAACTTTCAGCTGTGCACGCCACACGCAAGAAGAAGAAGATTGATTGATCTGATCACCTGTGTTCTAATTCAGCTGTGGAACAACTTCTAGATGCATTTGAGGCTTTCAATAGACAATAGGTGCAGGAGTAGGCCATTCGGCCCTACGAGCCAGCACCGCCATTCAATGTGATCATCCCCAATCAGTACCCCGTTCCTGCCTTCTCCCCATATCCCCTGACTCCACTATCTCCTGGTTCAATATCAAATCCTCCAACTTCCGATAACTCACTGTTGTCGTGCACGTCACAAGGACACATCTTATACTTAAGTCATTTGTCGGCAACATTTTGTTTGTTTTTTTCTTTTGGTTAAAGCACCACTGACCCCCTGACCCGCTGACCCATTGACCCCCTGACCCGCTGACCCATTGACCCCCTGACCCACTGACCCCCTGACCCACTGACTCACTGACCCATGATCCCCTGACCCACTGACCCCTAACCTACTGACCCCTGACCCCCTGACCCATTGACCCATTGCGACACTTCACACCTCTTTGTCACAGCATTCCCACACAACCCCTGTTCTCACCTACGGCCAATATCCATAATTCTCCTCCTCTCTGCTTCAAGAGTTCTGCAACCCCCCTCTGTCGCTGCTCCCCCCCCCCTTGTGTGATTCCTCCCACGGCCCAGCTATCATACTTGCTGGCCTTGATTTGTCCTTTACATACTTTCATTCTTTTGTTCCTTGTACCTCCCCACACCTCCAGTTTCCCTTCTCTCCGTCTGCCCGCTGGACCCAAAACATCACCTGTTCCTTCTCTCCAGAGATGCTGCCTGACCCGTTGAGTTACTCCAGCGTTTTGTGTCCATCCTCCCTCCCTCTCCGCAACTTAAAAACAATCTTTTTTTCTCATTTTGTCAGTTCTGACGAAGCGCGTTTATTTGAGGTGTTGACTCTTTCCATTTTCACGGGAGCGGCCTGGACAGCTGAGTGCTTTCAACATTTTCTCTTTTTGTTTCAGATTCAAGAGGTTGAGTGGAATACAAAAGATAGACACAGAGTGTTGGAGTAACTCAGCGGGTCAGGCAGCATCTGTGGAGAACATGGATAGGTGACGTTTCACAGAGTGCTGGAGTAACTCAGCCGGTACAGCAGCATCTATGGAGCTAAGGAAATAGGCAATGTTTCGGGCCGAAACCCAGAAGGGTTTCGGCCCGAAACTTTGCCTATTTCCAGAAGGGTTTCGGTCCGAAACGTTGCCTATTTCCTTAGCTCCATAGATGCTGCTGCACCATAACTCAATGGGTCAGGCAGCATCTGTGGAGAACATGGATAGGTGACGTTCCATGTGTGAATCACAAAGTCATTGGAAGAGCAATCCCTGAAACAATTCCAACTTCCCATTTCTCTCCATTCAACGTTCTTGCCGATGACTGCTTACATCTGAACGTAAGTAGAGAATAAATCCTTTGCCTATCGTGAAAGCCCATATCAGATCTTTCATCACTCTGTCTAGATTTGCACTAATGTCTTGTAATACCACGTGCTAATGCCCTGTTTTTTTTTAAACAGTTCACTTTATTTTCATTGTCTTGCAGAATGTATGTATGATTTATGTGTCTATGCAGTGGTGAGGAACTGCAGATGCTGGCTTATGCGTAAGACAGACACAAAGTTGAATGAAACTTGATTGTCACTTGTACCCAGGTACCCAATCTGGTAAAATCATACAGCAGGCTTCACCGAGGCAGTACTCAAGGTGTCACTATGTTTCTGGTGCTGACACAGTTAAAAAAGTTCTTAGTTCAGTCTTATCCTCTCTCGACAGCCTGTGGCAATGAATTCCACAGAGTCACCCCCCTCTGACTAAAGAGGGTCTGGCAGCATCTCTGGAGAACAAGGATCCATGTTCCCCACAGATGCTGCCTGACCCGCTGAGTTACTCCAGCACTCTGTGAAACATCACCTATCCATGTTCTCCACAGATGCTGCCTGACCCGCTGAGTTACTCCAGCACTCTGTGAAACGTCACCTATCCATGTTTTCCACAGATGCTGCCTGACCCGCTGAGTTACTCCAGCACTCTGTGAAACGTCACCTATCCATGTTCTCCACAGATGCTGCCTGACCCGCTGAGTTACTCCAGCACTCTGTGAAACGTCACCTATCCATGTTTTCCACAGATGCTGCCTGACCCGCTGAGTTACTCCAGCACTCTGTGAAACGTCACCTATCCATGTTCTCCACAGATGCTGCCTGACCCGCTGAGTTATGGTGCATCAGCATCTATGGAGCTAAGGAAATAGGCAACGTTTCGGGCCGAAACCCTTCTGGAAATAGGCAACGTTTCGGGCCGAAACCCGAAACGTTGCCTATTTCCTTAGCTCCATAGATGCTGCTGCACCTGCTGAGTTACTCCAGCATTTTGTGTCTTTTCGGTTTAAACCAGCATCTGCAGTTCCTTCCTGCGCACAACTTCATTTAACACTTGATCATCTTTGATGCAAAGGATTGCTGATTTTTAAACATGGAAATCTTCACAGGAGCTGTTGCTCGTGTATTTAGCTAGCACGTTGCAGGAATCTGCAGAGATTTGATATCTTTTCTATGTTGTTCGTTGACCTATGTACTACAGCAGACATCACCGAGGCAGTACTCAAGGAGTCACTATGTTTCTGACACTCACAACGTTAAATAAGGTCTAAGTACAGTCTTATCCTCTCTCGGCAGCCTGAGGCAGTGAATTCCACAGATTCACCACCCGCTGACTAAAGAGGGTCTGGCAGCATCTGTGGAGAACAAGGATCTGTCGTAATGTCAAACAACAGTGGCGCAAGTTTTGATTTCCAGTGAAGCCGGAGCCCTTTCTTTTAAACGAGTATTCATCTGGAAATAAGAAACTGAAAATCTCCCCACAATGTTTCAGTATCGCTCAAACGTAATGTGATAATCGTAGATGATTGTGTAAAATATGAAAACCAGCCAGCCAACACGCACTCCAGGGAAAATCAGAAGTCATCAGAAATTCAGTAGGGTGCGTGATCACTCATTTCACTGCAACTCCAAAGTCAGAAGGCGCCTGATCGCAACCACCCCCGAATCACTCCACCCCCAGTGGCCACAGATCACAGATATAAAATAGATAATAAAACCACACAAATAATCATAATGCACGCTTCAGAAAATGAAAATAATCAGCAGACCTGGTCACTGATTCCATACCAAAGTAATCATAAGGTCATAAGTGATAGGAGCAGATAGTCCATTCGGCCCATCAAGTCTACTCCGCCATTCAATCATGGCCGATCTATCTCTCCCTCCTAACCCCATTCTCCTGCCTTCTCCCCATAACCCCTGACACCCGTACTAATCAAGAATCTATCTATCTCTGCCTTAACAATATCCATTGACTTGTGGCCTCCACAGCCGTCTGTGGCAAAGAATTCCACAGATTCACCACCCTCTGACTAAAAAAAATTCTCCTCATCTCCTTCCTAAAAGAACATCCTTTAATTCTGAGGCTGTGACCTCTGGTCCTCGACTCTCCCACTAATGGAAACAACCACTCTGTCCAGGCCTTTCACTGATCGCTAAGTTTCAATGAGGTCCCCCCTCATTATTCTAAACTCCAGCGAGCACAGGCCCAGTGCCGACAAACGCTCATCATATGTTAACCCACCCATCCCTGGGATCATTCTAGTAAACATAAATCAATATTGCCTGCGCTAATAATCCAGTAATATTGATTGATTGACCGAAAGATACAGAATAGAAACAGACCCTTCTACCCACCGAGTCCACACCGACCATCAATCAGCCGTTCAAGACGTCTATGCTATCCCACTTTCACATCCACTACCTCCACACTAGGGGCGATTTACAGAGGGGCCAATTAGCCGACAGGCACGCACGTCTTTGGGATGTGGGAGGAAACCGGAGTACCACGCAGACACCACACAGACAGCACAGGAGGTCAGGATTGAACGCAGGTCTCTGGCGCTGCGATGCTGCAGCTCTCCCACTGTGGGAGACAGAAGTGACAGCAGGCGCTGGAATCCGTGACCAAAAATAAACAATTGGATAAACTCAGTTGGTCGAGCAGTATCCGTGGAGGCCAAGGGTTGGTGGATGTTGTGTCCTGAGGCATCAACCATTCCTTTGTCTCCACACAATCTGTCCGATCTGCTGAGTTACTCCAGCCGTTTGCTTTAACAGTAGTACAAAACGTTCTCATTTTCTCAGTATTTTTGGGTGCTGTACGCCCGTATTAATGTTTAGTTTAGTTTAGAGATACAGCGCGGAAACAGGCCCTTCGGCCCACCGAGCCCTCGCTGGCCAGCGATCCCCGCACACTAACACTATCCTACACACACTAGGGACAATTTACAATTTTTACCAAAGGCCAATTACCCTCCAAACCTGCACGTCTTTGGGGTGTGGGAGGAAACCGGAGCACCCGTGGGTCAATTAGACAATAGACAATAGACGATAGGTGCAGGAGTAGGCCATTCGGCCCTTCGAGCTGAATGGCCTGCTCCTGCACGGGGAGAACGTACAAACTCCGTACAGACAGCACCCGTAGTCAGGATGGAACCCGGGTCTCTGGCGCGGTGAGGCAGCAGCTCCACCCGCTGCGCCACCGTGATACCCGCTCCACGCTGACCCCTGGTTTTGGCCATTCTTTCTCTCTATCATCGGCTAACCCCGGCCAGCTCCAAGTTTCATTTTCATCTCGGACGAGCATCGCGAAGAACAAACGACTCACTCTGAGTCAACGGCAGGCTTGCACCTTGCTCAGCGAGAAGAAACTTACCATGTCCAATGAGTCAATCCAGCCCATGGATGTCCTAGTGTTGTCCTTGGTCCCACTGTCTGATCTATTTCTACCTTAATGTTCTTTCTCTTCACCGATACCAAAGAGTTGGCAAGTGTCCCTCAACAAGAGCGAGAGCAGGAAACAAACATCCCTCGCTCGGTTTCAATAGCACAATGAATAACATGTCCCTGTAAATAGGATGTGGTTGGCTGACCAGATGTGTTTTATTTCAACTATCTTCTTGCGTGTCATCTTCCAAAGCCAAGTTCATCTTAACTGCCTCTTCCTTCCAATTCACCCGGGCAACTCAACCACTTCACAATAACACATTAAAAAAATAAAATTAAAATTGCAGATGCTGGAGTTCTGAAATAAAAGCACGAAAATACTCAGCAAGTTAGGCGGCATCTGTGGAACGAGAGAGAACAAATTAGATTCTGGACGACAGTCTCTTTGTCGTAACTGAGATAGGAATAAGTTACGGAGGATTTAACCAGCTCTCGAACAAAGTGAACAAACAGAATCAATATTTTGCTGCCTGGATTCAAGGCACAAGTGGTTTGTTCACACGCGTGCCAAGTCTAGTTTAGTTTAGAAATGCAGAGTTGAAACAGGCCCTTCAGCCCACCAAGTGCGTGCCGACCATCGACCTGTTCACACCAGTTCTATCCTACACACAGGGGACGATTACAACGTCAATTAACCTACGAATCGAACAGAATTAACCGACATCCGAACAGAATTAGGCCATTCGGCCCATCGAGTCTACTCCACCATTCAATCATGGCTGATCTATCTCCCCCTCTCAACCCCATTCTCCTGCCTTCTCCCCATAACCCCTGACACCCGTTCTAATCAAGAACCTGTCAATCTCTGCTTTAAAAATATCCAATGACTTGGCCTCTACAGCCGTCTGTGGCAATGAGTTCCACAGATTCACCGCCCTCTGACTAAAGAAATATCTCCTCATCTCCTTTCTAAACCGTCCTTTCTACTCTGTGCTGGACTCTCCCACTAGTGGAAACTTTCTCTGTATCCAGTCCTTTTAGTGTTTTAGTTTATTAGTTTAGTTTAGTTTAGAGATACAGCGCGGAAACAGGCCCTTCGGCCCACCGTGTCCGTACTGACCAACGATCCCCGCACATTAACACTATCCAACACACACTAGGGACAATTTTTACATTTACCAAGCCAATTAACCTACAAACCTGCACGTCTTTGGAGTGTGGGTGGGAAACCAGAGCACCTGGAGAAAACACACGCAGGTCACGGGGAGAACGTACAAACTCCGTACAGACAGCACCCGTAGTCAGGATCGAACCCGGGTCTCTGGTGCTGTGAGGCAGCAACTCTACCGATGTGACTCCGTTTTGCTCAAAGGTTTTATCACCAAGTGGCAAGTCGTCTCGGCAAGTTAGTAATCTCTTACAGAAATTACAGCTACTCACCCCGACTGTGCGGCCTCACGTGTGTTTATCACGGGTTCACCTGCACCCTCTGCTGCCTGAGGGCTTAGGAGGTGGATCAGCTCAAGTCCTGCCCCTCAGCCAGGTCTGGGTGAGTGAGAACCTCATTCACTATCCTACATCCTGCGTCTTGTCCCCAGCCTGATGTTTACAGTGAAGGAGCAGACATGTCAGTGGCTTGCTCTGCTCACAAACTCCGAGCCTCCAGCTAGTAGAGGATTCAAATTCAACCTTTCTTTTTGGGCTGGATCTATTGAAACTACAAGCCGAGTCTGGGACTTACCCTGGGTCTTTCCACTTACCACCTTATCACACCTCCCACCGACCCCACATCCCCCACTTTACAAACTCCCTTTGTGTACAATTCTCATCTGGCAGGGTTCATCCAGTTGACTACTTTTATTTCCATTCAGTTCAGTTTAGTTTAGTTTATTGTCACGTGTACTGAGGTACAGTGTAAAGCTTTTGTTGCGCGCTAACCAGTCAGCGGAAAGACAATACTTGATTACAATCGAGCCGTTCACAGTGTACAGATACATGATAAAGGAATAACGTTTAGTGCAAGGTAAAGCCAGCAAAGTCCTATCAAAGATAGTCCGAGGGTCTCCAATGAGGTAGATGGTAGTTCAGGACCGATGTTCCCGATGTTGAGGGAGTCCAGAACCAGGGGCCACACACAGTTTAAGAATAAGGAGTAAGCCATTTAGAACGGAGACGAGGAAACACTTTTTCTTACAGAGAGTTGTGAGTCTGTGGAATTCTCTGCCTCAGAGGGCGGTGGAGGCAGGTTCTCTGGATGCTTTCAAGAGAGAGCTAGATAGGGCTCTTAAAAATAGTGGAGTCAGGGGATATGGGGAGAAGGCAGGAACGGGGTACTGATTGGGGATGATCAGCCATGATCACATTGAATGGCGGTGCTGGCTCGAAGGGCCGAATGGCCTACTCCTGCACCTATTGTCTATTGTTTATTGACCGCTCTCTAGTTGTGATAGGATGGTTCAGTTGCCTGATAACAGCTGGGAAGAAACTATCCCTGAATATTGGCTTGGGCTATTGGCTAAGCCATCTAGAGAATAAATCAGATGAAGAGATGAAAGGATGTAAGTTTAGTGTCAGGAGTCAAAGGGAAAGGAAATTAATGAATAAGTTTATTGGCCGAGTATTCACATACAAGGAATTTGCCTTGGTGCTCCGCCCGCAAGTGACAACATGACATACAGTGACAGTTAAGAATGACGCATAAAACATTAATAATAAAACCTTATTGATTAAACATGCGAATTAAATAAAATTAAATAAAATGAGGTATGATCGGAGCCAAGGGCTGAATCACATTCTAGAATAGAATAGAATAGTTTATTTATTGCCATTGTAAGATGAACCATGCCAGTCAGTGCACCATTCAAACATTTCTAAAAGCTAACGATACATACAAGGTAAAATATTAAGAAAAGATAAACAACTCAAATAAATATCATGAAAATAGCACGCATAAACACCCAGCCCTACATCCTTCTGTTGATTCCACAGTGTACCACAGTCCCTTAGTATGTATCGCCCCTGCGTTCCTTGGCGGCTACATTTAGTGCCTTTATAGCAGTGGGGTAAAAACTGTTTTTAAGTCTGTTTGTCCTTGTCCTTGTAGTTCTGTACCATCTGCCTGACGGTAACAGTTCAAACAGGGAGTGTCCAGGGTGGGAAATGTCCTTTATAATACTCTGGGATTTTTCGATGCAGCGGGAACTGTGTAAGTCCTCCAAGGTAAGTAGAGGGCAGCTGACAATCCTCTGGGCGTTGTCAATGGCCCTCTGGAGCGCTTTCCTCTGAGCCGCTGTGCAGCTGGTGTACCATACGCATACACAGTATGTTAGGATGCTCTCGATGGAGCACCGATAAAAGGACAGCAGCAGTCTCTGAGTGATGTTATTCTTCCTGAGCACCCTCAGGAAGTGCAGTCTCTGCTGGACCTTTTTCAGCAGCGCAGAGGTGTTCACGCTCCACGTCAGGTCCTCCTCAATATGGATTCCCAGGAAGCGGAAATCCGCCACCCTCTCCACACAGTCCCCTCTGATAATTAATGGTACCATGTCTGTTTTATTCTTCCTGAAGTCTATTATTATTTCCTTTGTCTTTAAGGTGTTGAGGAGCAGGTTATTTTCTCCACACCACACTGTCAGCTGCTCCGCCTCATCCCGGTAGGCGTACTCGTCCCCCCCGGAGATGAGTCCCACCACCGTAGTGTCATCCGCAAATTTGACAATGGTGTTGCTGTGGTGGGCGGGGGTGCAGTCATGTGTGTAGATGGTGTAGAGCAGGGGGCTCAGCACGCAGCCCTGTGGAGAGCCGGTACTGAGGCTGAGGGCCGTGGATGTGTGATGGCCCACTCTGACTCTCTGGCTGCGACCCGACAGGAAGCTATTTATCCACATGCAGGTGGAGTGTGGAAGTCCCAAGTCCCCCAGTTTGTCCACCAGTTTGTGGGGAAGGATGGTATTAAAAGCAGAGCTGTAGTCCACAAAGAGCATCCGCACGTAGCTCCCCGGTGGGACAGTGCAGCATGGCGAGCTGTGGCTACCAAAGATCTTATAGCGGAGCAAGATAGGCTACTCCTGCTAAATGCAATGGGCTGACGTGTAGTACGCTACGGAGGGGATCCTGGGCATTTTCCCCCGCCCATTTTAGTAACCGGAGCATACCTGACCCGACCCGACTCGCAGTGTAATCAATGTTGCGGGGCAACAGTTTGTGTGTGTGATATAGGGTTAGATTCATCATTCTGTTAGTTCATACTTCTTGTCAAGAATAAAATTTGACTCTGGTAATTGTCTTTTTTAAGATTTTTAAATCATTTCTTTTTAAATGGCTCACAAGCTGTGTTTGAGTTGATTTTGTAGTAACCGGAACCGACCCGACCCGACCCGACTCGCAGGGTAATTGACATTGCGGGGGAGGTGTTTGTGTGTGATATAGGGTTAGATTCATAACTCTGTTAATTCATCATTCTGTTCATTCTTGTTAAAGAATAAAATGTTTATAAACACACATACATGAATGTGATATAAATGTATATAATCATATAACACACACAATTATATTTCTTCTGATCCAATGATGAACTTTATTTCAGACTAGACAAGGGACATTAAATAAGAAACATTGTAAACTTCCCCGCAACTTCACACACATTAGGCCTTAACCCCCCCCCCCCCCCCCCCCCGGCACTCCCTCGCCCCCACCCCCACACTACAATGTCTCCCCCCCTCTCCGGGCCCCACACCCCCTCTCCCCCTCTCCGGGCCCCACACCCCCCTCTCCCCGCTGCGGAAACAAAGATCCGATCTTTGGCCGGAAGCAAGATGGCGGAACAAGATGGCGGAGCAAGATGGCGGAGCAAGATGGCGGAACAAGATGGCGGGGGCTGGTTGCTAAAATGGGTCATATAATCGCCCATGCATCCGCCCATGAGCGTACTACACGTTTGCGTGAGAGTAACCCATCTTGCTCCGCTATAAGATCTTTGGTGGGTACAGCATCCTCTGTAGATCTATTCGCTCTGTACACAGACTGGTGGGGGTCAAAGCTTCGGGGCAGGAGAGATGTGATATGACCCCGGACCAGTTTTTCAAAACACTTCATTCTGTAGGAAGGTCTAGGTCTCCTCCACTGTCAGAGTGACGCTAAACGCAAATTGGAGGAACAGCATCTCATATTTGACTTGGGCAGCTTACAGCCCAGTGGTATGAATATTGAAGGTACACACAAAAGCTGGAGAAACTCAGCGGGTGCAGCAGCATCTATGGAGCGAAGGAAATAGGCAACGTTTCGGGCCGAAACCCTTCTTCAGACTGATCGGGGGTGGGGGGGGGCGGGGACAAGAAAGGAAAAAGGAGGAGGAGCCCGAAGGCTGGGGGATGGGAGGAGACAGCAAGGACTAACAAAATTGGAAGAATTCGATGTTCATGCCCCCAGGATGCAGGCTCCCCAAGCGGAATATGCGGTGCTGTTCCTCCAATTTCCGGTGCTGCTCGCTGTGGCCATGGAGGAGGCCCAGGACAGAGAGGTCGGAGACGGAGTGGGAGGGGGAGTTGAAGTGCTGAGCCACCGGGAGGTCAGCTTGGTTATTGCGGACCGAGCGGAGGTGTTCGGCGAAACGATCGCCCAACCTCCGCTTGGTCTCACCGATATAGATCAGCTGACATCTAGAGCAGCGGATGCAATAGATGAGGTTGGAGGAGATGCAGGTAAACCTCTGTCGCACCTGGAACGACTGCTTGGGTCCTTGAACGGAGTCGAGGGGGGAGGTAAAGGGACAAGTGTTGCATTTCTTGCGGTTGCAAGGGAAAGTGCCCGGGGAAGGGGTGGTGCGGGAGGGAAGAGAAGAATTGACAAGGGAGTTATGGAGGGAGCGGTCTTTGCGGAAGGCAGATATGGGGGGAGATGGGAAGATGTGGCGAGTGGTGGGGTCACGTTGGAGGTGGCGAAACTGACGGAGGATTACTTGTTGTATTTGCCGGCTGGTGGGGTGAAAGGTGAGGACTAGGGGGACTCTGCCCTTGTTGCGAGTGGGGGGATGGGGAGAGAGAGCAGTGTTGCGGGGTATGGAAGAAACCCTGGTGCGAGCCTCATCTATGGTGGAGGAGGGGAACCCCCGTTCCCTGAATAATGAGGACATTTCAGATGTCCTGGTGTGGAATGTGTGGTATGAATATTGATTCCTTTCACTCCAAGTAACCATGGTATTCCCTTTCTCTCTATCCCTCCCCCACCAACTTCTCGTTTTCACCCAACAAACAGCTAACAATGGCCTGTTCAATGTTTTTTATCTCCCAGGCAACAATGGACCATTGTGGGCTCCACCCAGTATTTGACCAATCGTTGCTTTTTGCACAGCAGGGCTGGCAATGGATGAGCTCAGGCAGGGAGGTTCCCTGATAGGCTGCTTGTTGGCAAGTGTGCGGGTGATCGATGGTTGCCGTGGACTCAGTGGGTCCAAGGGCAGGAAAGGGTTAGAGGGATATGAGGCAAACAAGTGTAAACGGAATTAGCTGGGGGGGGGGGCACCTTGACCAGCATGGACGAGTTGGGCTGAAGGGCCTGTGCCCATGCTATACTCCTCTATGACTGTCCACCTTGGTTTTGACGCTTCAAGCACGGCCATGCCCGGGTCAGTGTCTGATTGTTCATCTAGATCTGTGAATGACAAAACGGGAAACATAGAGTGATTGAGATTTAGAGTTAGGTTCGATTCCGCATTCAGTGCAAAGTATAGGATGTGAAATTTAATGGTTGGTAAAAATAGGAAATGAGCAAATGAGACACTATTTGGGCAACTGAACATTTCCCCTGCAGTAAAAAACACACAGACGCACACATCACCTAGGGCACTGTCCGATTCACCTCTACCCCATTGTGGACATTGGACTTTGTCTGTGGAACTGATGCGCTACAATGCTGAGATCTCTGTATATTCTGCACTCTGTATCTTCCCCTTTGCTCCACCTATTGTACGAATATCTGATCTGGCAAAACAAAGCTTTTCACTGTACCTCAGTACATGTGACAGTGGTGAACCTTAACCCTAATCTGCATCACACCACCAAATGCTTTAAATCCATATCACAGGGTAAGGTCACACCAATCATCCTACCCTTGCAAGATGACATACATGCAGCATGAAGGGAGGTCATAAGGCCATAAATGATAGGAGCAGAATTAGGCCATTCGGCCCATCAAGTCTACTCCGCCATTCAATCACGGCTGATCTATCTCTCCCTCCTAACCCCATTCTCCTGCCTTCTCCCCATAACCGCTGACACCCATACTAATCTAAAAATATCCGTTGACTTGGCCTCCACGGAGGAGATTACTACCCCAGCATCATTGATCCTGCATCCTCTCAGCTCCAAACGGCCCCTCACCCGGAAAGTGAGGCCACTTTTAAAGTGAGAGGAGGCAGATTTAATAGGAACCTGAGGGGCAACTATTTCACACAGAGGGTGGGTGGTGGGTGTATTGGCCAGGCTGCCCCTCCTCCTCCCTTTCATTCTTTGGTCAGCTAGGACACCAATACTAGCACCATCTTCTGAAAGCAGCACTGACACCACAAAGCCCACACAATGTTCCGACGGACTAAGCATTTTTTTCAAGAGTTCAGAGTCTTTCCTTTGAACATCACAGAGGACACGACCAAGGTGTCCAATTTTGTATCAAAAATAATTTATTTAATTATGATCTCGATACAAAAACAAAACCCTGGTGACACGCCCACCACCCTCGTACAACATCAACAAGTTATTCCGACACGAAATGTTCAAACAGCTATGTTACAATCCTTACAAATATACTAAATAACTACTATACAACTCTACACATACTCAATAAATAAACAAATATAGTGCAGTAATAATAATTCTCTGTTATAGTTCAGAGTTGTCCTGTTTAATAGCCTGATGGCTGTGGGGAAGAAGCTGTTCCTGAACCTGGATGTTACAGTTTTCAGGCTCCTGAACCTTCTTCCCGATGGCAGGGGTGAGATGAGTGTGTGGCCAGGATGGTGTGGGTCTCTGATGATGTTGGCGGCCTTTTTGAGGCAGTGACTTCGATAGATCCCTTCGATGGTGGGGAGGTCAGAGCCGGTCGGTGATGGACTGGGCAGTGGTAACACTTTCTGCAGTTTCCTTCTCTGCTGATGGACCTCCTTTATGCACTTCCATTAAATGGCATTTGCTTCTCAAAAGATGAAGACAGATTAGACGATATATTCTCCTTCTAACTCTGCTCATCCCCTCCCTGGTATCGCCCCTCCCTTCCTGCTCTGTGGTGGGGCTGTATCGAACACAACGTAACCACATCGTATATTGTGGACATTCATTGCAAGACTCCACAGTTCTGCGACACATTTCAGTATCTTGCTATTTGTCATGTTTTTGTGCCACGCGTGTGTCAACGACTCCACATTTGACCCTGTGCCAGTTTTCTGCCCCGTTCATCAGGTCTCTTGTATCTTTTCGCAGCCAAAAACACTCCCTCTCTGTCCCTCCACCCCCACCCTAGTCATTGTAATGTTGAGCTCCACTGTCAGTTTTAACTCGTTACCACCTACCCCACAGCCAACAATGGACCATTGTGGGCTCCACCCGACCGTGATCATCATTGCTTTTTGCGTATCCTTTGTTCCGTGTACCGGCTCTATCTCGTTTCTCTTCCCCCTGACGATGGGTCTCGACCCGAAACGTTATCTCATTCATTTATCCAGAGACGCTGCCTAACCCACTGAGTTACTCCAGCATTTTGTGTCTATCGTCGGTGTAAACTAGCATCTGCAGTTCCTTCCTGCACATTTAGGGGCGGCACGGTGGCGCAGCGGGTAGAGCTGCTGCCTCACAGCGCCAGAGACCCGGGTTCGATCCCGACTACTGTGCTGTCTGTACGGAGTTTGCACGTTCTCCCTGTGACCGCATGGGGTTTTTCCTCCGGTTTCCTCCCACACTCCAAAGACGTCCAGGTTTGTAGGTTAATTGGTTTGGTATAAGTGTAAATTGTCCCTAGTGTGTGTGTGAGTGTAGGATAGTGTTAGTGTGCGGGGATCGCTGGTCGGCACGGACTTGCTGGAACAAAGGGCCTATTTACGCGCTGTATATCTAAACTACATGTTATCTGCAGTTCCCCTGTTCTACCCTTCCCCAGCTTCATGAAGATGAAGGTGAACGTTGACATTGACACTGTCATTACAGTCACAGCTTTGCCTGGGGTTTGGACAACTGTATCTGGCTAGCAGGGCAATGAGGGTGGAGTGGCTTATGGAGGGGCCACGCAGTGTGTAGGAAGGAACTGCAGATGCTGGTTTAAACCGAAGATAGACACCAAAAGCTGGGAGTAACTCAGCGGGACAGGCAGCATCTCTGGAGAGAAGGGATGGGTGATGTATCGGGTCGAGACCCTTCTTCAGACTGGGGTGTGGAGTTAGCCTGTAGTTCAGCCCCCTCTCCTGGTCGTTCAGTGTCACGACAGTGGGAACGTGCATGTCAACCTTGTGTAGGAAGGAACTGCAGATGCTGGATTACTCCGAAGATAGCGAGGGAATGCTGGAGTAACTCAGCGGGACAGGCAGCATCTCGGGATGCTTTGCTTCTCTCCAGAGATAGAAACATAGAAAATAGGTGCCGGAGCAGGCCATTCGGCCCTTCGAGCCTGCACCGCCATTCAATATGATCATGGCTGATCATCCAACTCAGTATCCCGTACCTCCATACCCCCTGATCCCTTTAGCCACAAGGGCCACATCTAACTCCCTCTTAAATATAGCCAACGAACTGTGGCCTCAACTACCTTCTGTGGCAGAGAATTCCACAGATTCACCACTCTCTGTGTGAAAAATGTTTTCCTCATCTCGGTCCTAAAAGATTTCCCCCTTATCCTTAAACTGTGACCCCTTGTCCTGGAACATGACCTGCTGAGTTACTCCAGGTTCCCTCTCCTCTCAGTCTCATAGGCCCGGACAGAGTGGATGTGGAGAGGATGTTTCCACCAGTGGGAGTGTTTGGGACCAGAGGGCACAGCATCAGAACAAAGGGACGCACCTTTAGAAAGGAGATGAGGAGGAATTTCTGTAGTGGTGAATCTGTTGAATTCATTGCCACTGACGGCTGTGGAGGCCAAGTCAATGGGTATCTTTCAGGTGTTTAAGAAGGAACTGCAGATGCTGGAAAATCGAGGTAGACAAAAGTGCTCGAGAAACTCAGCGGGTGCAGCAGCATCTATGGAGCGAAGGAAATAGGCGACGTTTCGGGACGAAACCCGAAGGAAATAGGTAACGTTTATTCAGACCAAAGACTGCGTCAGACTAGGAAAGAATTGTCGGTAGACAAAAGTGCTGGAGAAACTCAGCGGGTGCAGCAGCATCTATGGAGCGAAGGAAATGGGTAACGTTTCGGGACGAAACCCTTCGGGTTTCGACCCGAAACGTTGCCTATTTCCTTTGGGTTTCAGCCCGAAATGTTGCCTATTTCCTTCGCTCCATAGATGCTGCTGCACCCGCTGAGTTTCTCCAGCATTTTTGTGTACCTGGTATCTTTAAGGTGATTAGTAGATTCTTGATTAGTACGGGTGTCAGGGGTGATGGGGAGAAGGGGGTTGAGGGAAAGATAGATCAGCCATGATTGAATGGCAGAATGAACTTGATGGGCCGAATGGCCTGATTCTGCTACTAGAACTTATGAACATATAATAATAATAATAATAATAATAATAATAATAATAATAATAATAATAATAATAATAATAATAATAATAATAATAATAATAATAATAAATTTTATTTGTATAGCACTTTTCAAGGACTCAAAGTTGCTTTACAAGGTGAGTCAAGAACAAAACAGAATGGAGCAGTAAGGCAGAGATGCAAAGGGAGGGGGACATGGGGCTAAGGATAGGCAGAGGTGAAGAGATGGGTCTTGAGGCGGGACTGGAAGATGGTGAGGGACTCAGAATTTCGGATCAATTGTGGGAGGGAGTTCCAGAGCCAGGGAGCTGCCCTGGAGAAGGCTCCGTCTCCAAAAGAGCAGAGGTTGGATTTCAGAATGGAGAGGAGACCGGCTGATGTGGATCTGAGGGACCGTGAGGGTTGGTAGGGGGAAGAGGAGGTCAGTGAGATAAGGGGGGGCCAGATGGTGGAGGGCTTTGTAGGTGAGGACCAGGATTTTGTAGATGATCCGGTGGGAAATGGGAAGCCAGTGAAGTTCTTTGAGGACTGGGGTGATGTGGTGCCAGGATTTGGTGTGGGTGATGAGTCGGGCGGCTGCGTTCTGGACCAGTTGGAGTCGGTTGATGTTGCTGGAATTAATGCCAAAGAGAAGAGAGTTACATGAGTCCAGTCGGGACTACATATGTTTGCCTGGATTCACCCACCCATGCTCGCTCCTGGTCATCAGTCTAGCAGCAAAATAAAAGTTCAGATGGAGCCAGTTTCCACATCGCTGTGATGCTGTGCGTACATTTAGTGAACCACAGCGTTAAATGCTCTGTGTATACATAAGATTCACAAAACATGATCATATCTTGGCCATGACACCAATATGTACATCTTGTGTGTAGATAGCACTTGGGTAGATTCTGAAATAAGGAAGGTGTGTATGAAGGGTCTCGACCCGAAACGTCACCTATTCCTTCGCTCCATAGATGCTGCTGCACCCGCTGAGTTTCTCCAGCATTTTTGTCTACGTCAGATGTAGCGGTGAGCTGTTCAGACGTAAGCTAAAGTTCACACAATAAGCTGGAGTAACTCAGCGACACAGGCAGCATCTCTGGAGAAAAGGAATGGATGACGTTTCGGGTCGAGACCCTTCTTCCGACTGAGGGCCACGGGGAGAAGGCGTCTAGAGATACGGAAGACTAGTCTGAAGAAGGGTCTTGACCCGATAACTTCACACACTCCTTCTCTCCAGAGATGCTGCCTGTCCCACTGAGTTACTCCAGCATTTTGTGTCTATCTTCGGTTTCACAAGTTCACAAGTTATAGGAGTTAGGCCATTCGGCCCATCGAGTCTACTCCGCCATTCAATCATGGCTGATCTCTGCTTCCTAATCCCATTTTCCTGCCTTCTCCCTATAACTTGACACCCGTTCTAATCAAGAATCTGTCTATTTCTGCCTTAAAAATATCCACTGACTTGGCCTCCACAGGCCCCTGTGGCAATGAGTTCCACAGATTAACTGTTTAAATCTGCACTTCCTTGCTACACATGGTTGATGAGCTTCTAGCCATTAATGAAATATTGCTTCCCAGCCAAATGATATGTTGAGGGACTGGATCGTATCATTAATCCAAACTCCTAAAACAACCCTTCATCTAATTAAAGAACATAGATGAGAATAAAGATTAAACGTTGGAGTGTGTGGAGTGAAAACTGTTTGCAAAATGTTCCCTGTGAAGGCGAGTTGGAAACAATCGCAGTTCATTTAGTTCTCATTCCTTCCATTGTGTGCTTTAGCGTATGGGAGAGTTCCTTGGACAATGGCCGGGCACTAATTATAGTCACCGGCTATCAGAGAGAGTCCGATATTGTTGGTCAAAGTTTCAAAGCCATTTCCTGCAAATCCCTTGCTAGTGTAGAATGATGATATTTAACCAAAGTAACAAAGTCCGTCCACAAATCGATGCCATTATTCAATGTGTACGAAGGAACTGCAGAATAACGGTTTAAACCAAAGATAGACACAATATGCTGGAGTAACTCAGCGGGGCAGGCAGCATCTCTGGAGAGAAGGAATGTGTGACGTTTTGGGTCGCGACACTTCTGTACGGAGTTTGTACGTTCTCCCCGTGACACAGTGGGTTTTCTCCGGGTGCTCCGGTTTCCTCCCAAACTCCAAAGACGTGCGGGTTTGTGGGTCAATTGGCTTCTGAAAACAAAATATTGTTCCTATGTGTGTAGGATAGAACTAGTTAGTTAGTTTAGATTATTGTCACTTGTACTGAGGTACAGTGAACAGCTTTATGTTGCGTGCTAACCAGTCAGTGGAAAGACTATACATGTTTACAATCGAGCCGCCCACAGTGTACAGATACAGGATAAATAACATTTAGTGCAAGATAAAGTCCAGTGAAGACCGATTAAAGATGGCCCGAGGGTCTTCGGTAAGGTAGACGGTAGCTCAGGACCACAAACTAGTTGTTGATAGGATGGTTCAGTTGCCTGATAACAGCCGGGAAGACACTGTATGGATTGTCAGTGCAGACTCGATGGGCCGAAGGGCCTGTTTCAGAGGTTCCAAAGGTCTTTTATGTCATGTGTACCAATTAAGGTCGAGATTTCAACGCTGTATCTCAAAAGCTAAACGAAATAACTTTCAGTTTCATAGCTTTTTTTCTTCAAACGTTTCTAAGATGCCGACCTGCGCCTGTGAAGATAAAGGCATCAGTTGAAACTTTGAAACCTCCTCAGAGACCTCAATGAGCACAGTTACCTAAAAATAAAACATCAAACAAATGAAAGGTATTTGTTGTAACAGCAGCATCTGCAGTTCCACGCACCTTCAGTCGCCTGAGGTTCTCCACAATCATCCTTCGCGCTTACACATTTTTGTGCACATTTTTTTTCAAACCAGCGCTAAAAGATTGCAGCAATGTAATCTGCACCGTGACATTTGTGGTTACATTCCCCAGCCACTTCGAGGTTTCAGATGTCTTGCAACAAAATGAACAGCATGCTCTGCTGGGGTTTAAGCTGCTGATACTGGAGATGCTGCCCAGCCCGCTGAGGTACTCCAACTTATTATTCATATGGCCATAAGAGATAGGAGCAGAATTGGGCCATTCGGCCCATCAAGTCTACTCCGCCATTCAATCATGGCTGATCTATCTCTCCCTCCTAACCCCATTCTGCTGCCTTCTCCCCACAACCCCTGACACCTGTAGTAATCAAGAATCTATCTATCTCTGCCTGAAAAATATCCATTGGCTTGGCCTCCCCAGCCTTCTGTGGGAATTAATTCCACAGATTCACCACCCTCTGACTAAAGAAATTCCTCCTCATATCCTTCCTAAAGGGAAGGTAGACAAAAGTGCTGGAGAAACTCAGCGGGTGCAGCAGCATCAATGGAGCGAAGGAAATAGGCAACGTTTCGGGCCGAAACCCAAAGGCACGTCCTTTAATTCTGAGGCTGTGCCCTCTGGTCCTAGACTCTCCCACCTCTCCACATCCACTCGATCCCAGCCTATCTTCAAAGTTTGTGTTTATCTTAGATATAAATCAGCAGTTCCTTCCCACACATAGAGTTGAAGGTTGTTACTGGAGGAGTAGTGGGAGCTAGTTATTTCAATTCCAATTCATTTCATTGTTGTCTTAGCCGATGATTATGATATGGCTTGAAGATTTATCCCAGTCATTTTTAAGTTTGAAATATCTCCAGATATGGTGATTTTGGCGTCAAAGACGTGGGATTATCTCCGATGGCCAGCAGAGGGAGAAGACACTCAGAACTTCAGATGTAGCGGTGAGCTGTTCAGACTTAAACCCCTGTCTCACGGTGCGAGTTCGCCCACGAGTGATCCTGAGTTTCAAAACAAATCAAACTCGTGGTAATCACGTAGAATTAACGTCGCGGGAACTCGTAACGCTAACGGCAGGTACTCGGGAAACTTGTTAACTCGTGAAAATCTTTCAAAATGATGAAAGATTTCCATGACTCAAATTTACTCTTGAAGTAAAGATTTTAAACTTTTAAACTCGTTGTAAGAACATAGTAGCCCGTACGTTTACCGTAGTGACTCGTGTGTCTACCGTGGGCACTCGTTAACTCAGCGGGACAGGCAGCATCTCTGGAGAGAAGGAATGGGTGACGGGATGACGTTTCCAAAATTCTGCTGCGTCTTTGTGTTACTCCAGCACTGTGTGTTCACTTTTTGTCAACACACAATCTGCCCTTTCTTGTGTATGACATTATTTGTATCCTATAGGTCCAAACACCTAATTTCCTTAAGGGCCTGTCCCACTTACGCGATTTTTTCAGCGACTGCCGGCACCCGTCATAGGTCGTTTCTGATCGCCAAAATGTTTCAACATGTTGAAAATCCAGCGTCGACTAGACAAGGTACGACTCTTTGGGCGACGACTCACGACCGTACAGGCTTCATGTACCCCGCGACATGTCACCGGGGTGTCGCCTGTACGGTCGTGAGTCGTCTCCTCAGTCGCCCAAAGAGTCGTAGCGTTGAACATTTTCGGGCCACCTGCTGAGACTGTGACAGGTGCCGGCAAGTTGCCGGAAAAATCACATAAGAGGAACAGGCCCTTTATTTCCCAAAATATACCCAAGACTATCTATCCATTCAGCGGTGAATGGCCAATGAGTGGAAGATAAAGGGGTTTGTGACCACAATGAGATGCCATGTGGTTAAGGGTGTGGATGCAAATATTCTGCGGCAGACAGTGGGTTCCCCATCAATAGATGCCAGACTGGAGTCAGCTCTTTGATTCGGGAGACTAAGTGCTCCTTGCCCCGAGACAGCGGGCAGCTTATTAATGGCAGACTTCCCCAACATCGGGAACAATCTCCCTGCATCTAGCTGGTCCAACCCCTTAAGAATTTTGTACGTTTCTATAAGATCCCCCCTCAATCTTCTAAATTCTAGCGAGTAAAAGCCGAGTCTATCCAGTCTTCCTTCATATGAAAGTCCTGCCATCCCAGGAATCAGTCTGGTGAACCTTCTCTGTACTCCCTCTATGGCAAGAATGTCTTTCCTCAGATTAGGAGACCAAAACTGTACGCAATACTCCAGGTGTGGTCTCACCAAGACCCTGTACAACTGCAGTAGAACCTCCTTGCTCCTAGACTCAAATCCTTTTGCTATGATGGTCACCTTTATGATGTTCATCATCATCATAATCACACCCATCATCATCATGGTTGAAACCATCAACGGGCCACGGTGCCTCACACTGCTGTGTACGACAGTGATCGCAACTGCGTTGGCTCGCTGAAAGCTCATCCGCCCTTTGCCAGGTCTTGTTTCTGGTCCTGCTGGAGGTCCACAGCCCCCTCCTCACCTGGCAAACCAGGTGGGGGAGACGGTTTAGTCGCCGACTATCCGACCAAGGAGCAGGTAGCACGGGATTACATGGAACCCCCCATATTGTGGGGGCGGGTCTGAGTGGGGTACAAGCCCTCGGGGCTGAATGGCTCATTTCAGTCCACATCTTTGTAAGGCAAGCTTTGCACAGCCTGGTTGGTCAACGGCAATCTGAGGAGATGAGGGGAAGACCACGTTCCCCCCCAAAAAACTGGGGAACAAAAGCACACGTTAGCATAACTCGTGAACATTGGTAACATGACCAGGGATGTAAGTGACACCACCTGTCCCTGGGGCACGGACTGGGGGGGGAAACAACACCTTTTGTCTAATGGAACAGCAGCACTCAGACTGGTGGAGTGTATATATATATAGAAATGAGCCACATCTCACCCAGTCAACAGATTGAGAAACCACTTCTTGATGTTTGCAACCGCAGGGAAGATATTTGCTAAACCAGGCCGCGATGGAACTCGAGCAAAGTAAAACTCAACACCGTTTACTTTAAATGTGTTTTTATTTCTTTGCAACTATAGAATTGTTTATTGCCTCGTCTCATTTAGTGGCCATTCTGCCCATCTCTCTCCATGGAATTCCTATCCCATTCATCCCATTCTCTTGTAAATTGTAAATCCTGTAACGGATGTCAGGGGTTATGGGGAGAAGGCAAGAGAATGGCATTGAGGGGGAAAGATAGATAGAAACATAGAAAAATAGGTGCTGGAGAAGGCCATTCGGCCCCTCGAGCCGGCACCGCCACTCAATATGAACATGGCTGATCACGTTGTCGGTTAAATGGTTTGATAAATCTTTTAAAAAATGTCCAGTATAAAATTGTCCAACTTTCAATATAGTCCCTGGTGGACTCTTCAGTACAAAGTCCAGGGATCATCCACAATCAGTACCCCGTTCCTGCTTTCCCCCCATATCCCTTGATTCCGTTAGAGCTAAATCTAACTCTCTCTTGAAAACAGATCAGTCATGATTGAATGGCAGAGTAGACTTGATGGGCCGAATGGCCTAATTCTGCTCCTAGACCTTATGAACATGAAATTGTTGCCTTCAAGTTAATTTCTGATTCAATATTGGATCTTGTGAATAAATCCATATCCGGGTTCAGGGAAACTACTCTCTTCCTGAGACCCTTCCTCACGATCTTCTTCACCTTGTATCAGCCTTGTTCACATCTCACCTTGCCTGAAACTCGCCCCACCCTCTCATTCTCCCCTCCCCTTCTCCCCTTCCCACCCCCTACAGGGTCAAACAGCTTCTCTGGAGAACATAGACCACTACAGTCTGAAGACTGGTCCTGACCCGAGATATTGCTTCTATATTCAATGATTCAATGATACTTTATTGTCACAGTGAAGTGCTTTGTCTTGCATTCACAAACCCAGTAACATCATGTTGCAGACATCACTGAAAGGTGGAGTCGCTGCCTCACAGCGCCAGAGACCCGGGTTCAAATCCTGACTACGGGTGCTGTCTGTACGGAGTTTGCACATTCTCCCCGTGACCTGCGTGGGTTTTCTCTGAGATCTTCGGTTACCTCCCACACTCCGAAGATGTTGTGGGATAAATGTGCAGGAAGGAACTGCAGATGCTGGTTTTAACCGAAGATAGACACAAAGTGCTGGAGTAACTCAGCGGGACAGGCAGCATCTCTGGGGAGAAGGAATGGGTGACATTTTGCATCGAGAAACTGAAGAAGGGTCTGGACCCAAAACGTCACCTATTCCTTCTCTCCAGAGATGCTGCCTGACCCGCTGAGTTACTCAGCATTGTGTGTCTAGGTTTGTAGGTTAATTGGCTGGGTATAAATGTAAAATTGTCCCTAGTGTGTGTAGGGTAGTGTTAAGGGCCTGTCCCACTGTACGAATTCATTCCAAGAGCTCTCCCGAGTTTAAAAGCAATCCAGACTCGTGGTAGAATGTACGTAGCGGGTACGTCGGAGCTCGGGGACGTCTCTTAGCGGCTCGTAACGCTAACGGCAGGTACTCGGGAAGACTCGCTTACGGCAGGTAAGCACGGGACGACTCGTGAAGATTTTTCAACACGTTGAAAAATGTCCACGAGAGCCCCGAGTACCTACGAGCGGCCATTACCGTAATTCTCCGAGTTCGAATCAGGGCAAACTCGGGAGAGCTCTTGGAATGAACTCGTACCGTGGGACAGGGGTTTAACGGCAGGTACTCGGGAAACGCGGTTAGCTCGTGAAGATTTTTCAACATGTTGAAAAATGTCCACGAGAGCCCCGAGTACTTACGAGTGGCTATTACTGTAATTCTCCGAGTTTGAATCAGGGGAAAACTCGGGAGAACTCTTGAATTACCTCGTACAGTGGGACAGGCCCTTTAGTGTACGGGGATCGCTGGTCGGTGCAGACTCGGTGGGCCGAAGGGCCTGTTTTTGGGCAGTATCTCTAAACTAAACTAAACTAAGCAATGGGTCCAATGGGCATTGCAACACTCACTGTAATTAATACTGAACATCCTCAGAGTATCAGCAGTCACAGAACCGAAGACATCCACTATCCACAATTCCAGACAAGTCCCTTGATCTCCGCACACCAGCTTCAAGTCGGCAAGAATTTGTTTTGAAACTGTCCACAATAAACGCAGTCTCTAATCCAGTGGTCGTATACCAGAGCCTTCAATTATGTCCCAGGATCATTAGGCTCGGAGAGTTGTTAGAACACAAGGGGAAGAAGATTGCTGGGTAGTTAGAATGCTAAATTAGTGGGTCTGAAGAAGGGTCCCGACCAGAAACGTTGCCTATCCATGTCCACCAGAGATGCTGCCTGACCCGCTGAGTTACTCCATCACTCTGTGCTTTGTGTCTCAGCGAGCTGTGTCACACAGGAACAAGATCATTCCGCCCATCGAAACCATTCTCCCAACTAACCAGATCGTGGATGATCTATAATTCTATTTGGTTCTACATCGCTCACACTGAGCAAAAAGCTTTTGATTTTGCCTTGAATATTCTTGGTTGCTCCTCGTCCTGCAGCTTTATAAGGTCATGTGATGGGAGTAGAATTAGGCCATTCGGCCCATCCATCATGGCTGACCTATCTTTCCCTCCCAATCCCATTCTCCTGCCTTCTCCCCATCACCCCTGACACCTGTACTGGTCAGGACTTACCTGGACTCACCTTGTCTGAACTTCTGGCGACTGCGGAGGGTTGAGGTCCCGACCACGGGGGACAATGGAGGAGGACTGGCCAAACGTTGTGCCTTCCACCACAGTGATGGATGCTGTGGTGGATGTTTGTGTAAAGCTTTATTGTGTATTGTGTGTTCTTTTTTTATTGTACCGCTGCTGGCAAATTCATTTCACTGCACTTTATGTGCAAATGACGGATAAAACTTGACTTGACTCGACTTGATCAAGAATCTATCTGTCTCTGCCTTAACTGATGGCCTCCACCGCTTTCTGTGGCAAAGAATTCCACAGATTCTGGGAGGTTCTGCACTTCCGTTGAGTGTGTGGCGGCATCAATGGTGAATGGGGCGATCTAATTCAACGCTTCTTCATTCCGTGCTCCCTCAATAAAGGAGGTGACGTGTCCTGTTAATGTCACCCACTGCAGTCAGTTCTAGTCGGCTTGCCCATTCTAGTTGGCACCTTGCTAATCAATCAATCAATCAATCAATCAATCAATCAATCAATCAATCAATCAATCAATCAATCAATCAATCAATCAAATACTTTATTGTCATTCAAAAATAAACCAACAAATGCAAGTCTGAACGAAATGTTGTTGCATCTGGCTCACCTTGCAACATAAAATAACAAAAGGATTAAATAGATAAAAAGATAAAATAGATAATAGTGGCGGCACATTATATGGAATTCAAGAGTCTGATGGTTCGGGGGTAGAAGCTGTTGCAAAACCTGGCCGTTCTGCTCCTTACAGGAAGGAAGTGGGGGCTTTGGAGAGGACCAGAACATTGCCAGCATGAGAGGGAATTAGCTGCAGGGAGAATTTGGGAAAACCTGGACTGTTTTCTCTGGAGCGTCGGAGGCTGAGGGGATGTGGGAATTGTGGGAGGAACTGATCTGCTCTCCCAGGGCCGGCCTTAGGAGGTCCGGGGCCCTCGTAGGCGCGGGGCCCAATTGGGAGCAGTTGGTCCAATTGGCTTAAGGCCAGCCCTGTGATCTCCCATTTTGTCTTTCAACATGGGCAAGATTTCATTCCGTGGGAATCGAACTTTACTCCAGTGAATTACCTTCAGAGCTTGGCTAAACGCTCGCTCCTGGTGACGTACAGAGGCAACAACACAAGGAAGAGCTTGTGAACTCAAGGCTTCACCTAGACACCCTAATCTTCCTTCAGGGGAAAGTTACTGTATCCTGGATCACATTAGTTCACCCTGTAAACAAGTGTACGTGACTAACCTTGCTTTAATGCTACCGAAAATGATCTTAAAATACTGCCTTCTTTCAATCTGCACAACAGCCTCTTGCGTGACTGTCCCCCTTGTCGGACAAGTTAATGCCGGACAAGTTACTGCTGATAAACGAGAAGTCGACCTTCACTCACACCTCACGCTCATTATTCCGACTGGGAGACCTGTTGGAAGTATATAAAGTTATGAGAGGCACAGATAGGGTAGACATTCAGAACCTTTTTTCCCCAGAGTGGAAATGTCAAAGACTAGCGGGGCACGGCTTTAAGGTAAGGGGAAAGGTTTAAAGGAATTGGACAGAGAAAGTTTATACACAAAAGGTGGTGGGGGCCAGGGGTGGTGGTGGGGGCCAGGGGTGGTGGGGTCAGGGATGGGTGGGTGCCAGGTGTGATGGGGTCAGGGGTGGTGGGGGCCAGGGGTGGGTGTGGGATGGTGCTAGTGTGCGGGGATCGCTGGCTGGTGCAGACTCGGTGGGCCGAAGGGCCTGTTTCCGTGCTGTATCTCTAAACTAAACAAAACTACTGCGCAGCAGAATAGGACCACCGTGTCATCAGTCTGAAGAAGGGTCTCGACCCGAAACATCACCCGTTCCTTCTCTCCAGCGATGATGCCTGTCCTGCTGAGTTACTCCAGCATTTTGTAACCATCACCTTGCCCCAATGGTCTGGCCATCTTGCCCGAGCCTAGACTTTGGGCTTGAATTTTAGAATAAGTTTACAATCCACAACCCATGAGCCTGGAGCAAGTCGGCAACAAGTCGGTGGTGGAAAGTTTAATGGCCAAAGTGACCCAATGCATCATCGGTGGGAGAGGACATTCCGTCCACATCCCAGTGACTCAGTGACCAAGGGCAGCCTGTGGAAGTTCCATGGACCTGCCCTGTGGTCTGGCTCCAGCACAGCAGAACCAGGAGATTCAGACTGATTCTCATTCATTGGATGGATATTTGGACTTTAGAGCGACAGGGTGGGCCCTTCAGCCCATCTAGTCCTTGCCAACCAGCGCTCACCCCGTACACTAGCACCATCCAACACACTAGGGACAGTTTGCAATTTTACAGAAGTCAATTAACCTACAAACCTGTACGTCTTTGGAGTGTGGGAGGAAACCGAAGTTGTCAGAGGTTATGGGGAGAAGGCAGGAGAATGGGGTTCGGAGGCAGGGAGAGATCGATCAGCCTTGATTGAATGGCGGAGTAGACTTGATGGGCCGAATGGCCTAATTCTACTTTTATCGCTCATGGCCTTATTGGAGAAAACCCACGCAGTCAAGGGACAACATACAAACTCCACACAGACAGGATGGAACCCGGGTCTCTGGCGCTGTGGATAGAATCTCTGGCGCTGTGAGGCAGCAACTCTACCGCTGCGCCACCATGCTGCCCTCGGTCTAAATCGGGCCCCTGTGGTCATCTAGCCAGCGCTCAGTATTTATTTCCAAAGTGATTGACCTTGTGTGGCCGCGGGCTTGTTGCTGACCAATGGCTGGCGTGAGGGTGGGGGGGCACAGTGTGGGTACCAGGAGCGTGGCACTGCAGGGGGCAGGAAGAGATGGGCCAGGTTATCCACCGTTGGTTGATCTAGCCAAGAGCCAACAATCTGCCTGGGAAAATGTCCAGCACCTGATTTGAGACTTTCAAACAAGATAATTGGAGGGTCAAACGGAATAAAAAAGCAAATGTTTGTTTAATTTGTGATTTGAACGGAATATTCTGGTATTAAAATAGTTGTGAATAATCATCTATAAATGATTTTTATTAAAAGCAAGAAGTTGGTCTTTCTCATAAACAAAATCACACAGGCATTGATTTCTCAGCCATTAAGTCTGACTAAATATATCGCAAACTGGATTCCTTTTAGATGAAAGATTTTGGATGCTGGCGGGAGGCCAAGCTGTTTAAAGTTAGGATAGACTGGATGAGAGTCCTGTTTATCCTGAGTGCGAAATCACTGCAGCTCCCCCTCCCCTCCCCGACCCTCCCCGACCCCACCATCCACGCCCAATCCAAGGCGTCGCTGCAAACTTCCCAACCCAAATATAAAAGACCTGGGACGAGCCGGCAGCGCCCTCACTTCATGCCGAGACCGTTAGGAAAGTTGATCAAAGTCTGGCTTTACAAAGCTGCACCAATCTTGCCTTAAAAAAAAACAAAAAAACAGGAGTGTGTTGCTAGGAGTGTGTTGAAACTAGAAAAAGTCGCCCTTGTTCATTACAAGAAATAAGTATGTACAAAATGGGACTCAGACCCTTGGTTCTCTTAACGCTGACTGCTTTCCTCTGTGTTGCCGCCCAGAAAGGTAAGAGAATTTATACTTTCTGACTGAGGACAGGATTCGCAGCGAATGCTGGTGCAATTGGTATGGAAAATACATAGTCATGTCAATCACTGAAATATTCAAGAAATGTGGCTTTCATTAAGAAAAACATTGTGAGTGTGTTCAGGTTTTTTGCCGAGCCCAGGTTTGCAGGAAGGGGGTCACATTATGAATGGTTCCATTCTCTCCAGTAAAGGAATTCTTGTTTTTCCGTGAAGTGTTCTGCTTTTGAGATCTTGGATTCAAGTTAGGCTTGTGGGATGGGCAACTGGGCTAATGAAGACGGAGAGGTTTTGTTGGAAATAGTCCTCGCAGCGAGTGGGAGACAGTCAGGCTCATCATGTTTCTGATGGGGAATTTTGCAGAGGTTAGTCAGTTCAGTTTAGTTTATTGTCACGTGTATCGAGGTACAGTGAAAAGCTTTTGTAGTGTGCTAACCAGTCAGGAGAAACACAGTACATGATTACAACCGAGCCATCCACTGTGTACAGATACATGATAAGGGAATAACGTTTAGTGCAAGGTAAAGCCAGCAAAGACCAACCAATGATAGTGCGGGGGTCTCCAATGAGGTAGACTGAAGATGGGCACAAAATGCTGGAGCAACTCAGCGGGACAGGCAGCATAGAAACATAGAAAATTGGTGCATGAGTAGGACATTCGGCCCTTCGAGCCTGCACCGCCATTCAATATGATCATGGCTGATCATCCAACTCAGTATCCTGTACCTGCCTTCTCTCCATACCCCCTGATCCCTTTAGCCACAAGGGCCACATCTAACTCCCCCTTAAATATAGACAATGAACTGTATGTATATGTGTGTGTGCGTATGGTGGTGGTTTGGTTCACATCAGAATCCTGTTTATGACAAACCCTTGGTGCTGAAGTGACACTGAAACATGTAAATAAATGCATTTGGAAATGTTAATATTAAACAAACTGTCAACAGGCCCAATGAATAATTCTAAGAACAAATGTTACGTAGCTTTGATGTAAATCGAAAACACACTCATCTTTGGAATAAAGCCACACCCAGCAGGCCAAGTGTCGGGAGAGGAAAGGAACTGCAGATGCTGGTCTATATAAGAAAACGTCATTAGGTTTGAGGGAATGAGGAGCTCTTAGATTTAAGCACCTTTTCCTATCTAAAGATCCCCAGAACATTCTTCTGAAGGACGTAGACACAAGGAACTGCAGATGCTGGTTTACAAAACAAAAACAAAGTGCTGGAGTAACTAGGTGAGTCAGGCATTATCTCTGAAGAACGTGGATAGGAGACGTTTTGGATTGGGACCAGTCTGAAGATGGGTCATGACCCCAAATGTCACCTATCCATGTTCTCCACAGATGCTGCCTGACCCGCTGAGTTACTCCAGCACTCTGTGAAACGTCACCTATCCATGTTCTCCACAGATGTTGCCTGACCCGCTGAGTTACTCCAGCACTCTGTGAAACGTCACCTATCCATGTTCTCCACAGATGCTGCCTGATCCGCTGAGTTATGGTGCAGCAGCATCTATGGAGCTAAGGAAATAGGCAACGTTTCGGGCCGAAACCCTTCTGGAAATAGGCAACGTTTCGGGCCGAAACCCTTCCGGGTTTCGGCCCGAAACGTTGCCTATTTCCTTAGCTCCATAGATGCTGCTGTACCCGCTGAGTTACTCCAGCACTCTGTGAAACGTCACCTATCCATGTTCTCCACAGATGCTGCCTGACCCGCTGAGTTACTCCAGCACTCTGTGAAATGTCACCTATCCATGTTCTCCACAGATGCTGCCTGACCCGCTGAGTTACTCCAGCACTCTGTGAAACGTCACCTATCCATGTTCTCCACAGATGCTGCCTGACCCGCTGAGTTACTCCAGCACTCTGTGAAACGTCACCTATCCATGTTCTCCACAGATGCTGCCTGACCCGCTGAGTTACTCCAGCACTCTGTGAAACGTCACCTATCCATGTTCTCCACAGATGCTGCCTGACCCGCTGAGTTACTCCAGCACTCTGTGAAACGTCACCTATCCATGTTCTCCACAGATGCTGCCTGACCCGCTGAGTTACTCCAGCACTCTGAGCCAAGCACGAGGGTTAGTTAGGTGTTTGTGCCCTTTATTGATCACCATTTGCTGTCAATTTCCATCAGTGTCTGCGTCCACAATTGACACACGTTTGTACCCGGAGGCCAGTGTAAGTGGATGCTGAGGAACAGACAAAACACGAGGTGACCCTGAGATGTGAGCAGCGCGCGTGTGGAGCCGTGGAACAAAGGAGGGAGGAGAGGCCACTGCTAATGGGGAATGGGGAATCCATTGCCAAGGGGGTATGGAGGGCTGGGAGTGATACCTGCTGAGAACAGGCCAGTACTGAGGGCGGACACAGGGTTAGATAGAGTCATAGAGTGATACACCGTGCAAACAGGCCCTTCGGCCCAACTTGTCCACACCGGCCAACATATCCTAGCTACACTAGTGGCAGGGGGAGACAGAGACTAACAGCTTCGGCCCAACTAATCCAGACAAACCAAGAGGTCCCAGCTACACTAGTCTCACCTGCCTGCGTTTGGCCCATATCCCTCCAAACCTGTCCTATCCATGTACCTGTCTAACTGTTTCTTAAATGTTGTGATAGTCCCTGCCTCAACTACCTCCTCTGGCAGCTTGTTCCATACACCCACTGTGTGAAAAAGTTACCCCTCAGATCTTTCAGAATGATGTGAATATTTCAGAGATGTGACTTGTAATTGGAGAATTCAATGTTTATACCATTGGGTGGTAAAGCAAGCAAAGACCAGACTGGTCTGGGAACTGCTCCAGGTACTTTCCCAACGTTTAAGGAAACATTTGGACAGGTAAATGGATAGGACAGGTCTAGAGGGATACGGGCCAAACGCAGGCAGGTTGGACTAGTGTAGGTGGGAGACATTGGCCGGCAGGGGCAGGTTGGGCCGAAGGGCCTGTTTCCACCCTGTGTGACTCAATAATTGCTTAAAATGGAAATAGAAAGTCCAAGCCAGAGGAGCGATGTAAATATTATTCTGTTCTTAACATTTTTAGATGTTGTGGTTTCATTCCCTCTCCTGCTCAACACAACCCAGTTATCCCGGAAATGTGACTCTCCAGAGTTGACCATCCCACAGGTTAAACATGGGAAATATAGCCTCTGTTTACTCAGTATCTCACACCCACCCAGGCAGCCCCTGCTCCACACAAGCTACAGTACAAAGTTTGACAACAAGATTGATTAGTACGGGTGTCAGGGGTTACGGGGAGAAGGAGGGAGAGATAGATCGGCCATGATTAAATGGTGGAGTAGACTTGGCGGGCCGAATGGCCTAATTCTATAAAAAGAAAGAACTGCAGATGCTGGTTAAATTCGAAGGTGGACACAAAATGCTGGAGTTACTCAGCGGGT
>NC_045986.1:30037974-30230474 GCF_010909765.2 Amblyraja radiata | reverse complement strand
GCCCAAGGACACAACGACAGTATGCACTCCAAGCGGGATTCGAACCGGCTACCTTCCGGTTGCCAGCCGAACACTTAGCCCATTGTGCCATCTGTCATCCCAAAGCCCGATCAAGGATAGTCCGAGGGTCTCCAATGAGGTAGATAGTGAGGCAGACAGTGAAAATGTTTGTTGCGTGCTAACCAGTCAGCGGAAAGACAATAACATGATTACAATCGAGCCGTCCACAGTGTACAGATACATGATAAGGGATTAGCATTTTCTCCAGCGAGTTCCAGCCCAGTGCCGTCAAACACTCGTCATGTGGCAGCTTTGGAGTTGACGGGGAGGGGACATGAACCAGTCTGAGTGACTCAAAACCATTCCGATCCTACAGAGCAAGTACGTTGCTGGTTGCTCCGGTCCTCTGAGGTGGGATCGACATTACTGAACCAGCCATCTCCCTGGAACACTCGCACACCTCTCTTGTATTGTCCTGGCAACCTTACCGTGAGGTTGACGAGAAGTCGGGTACCATCTAAGGTAGACACAAAATGCTGGAGTAACTCAGCGGGACAGGCAGCATGTTGTCACTTGCGGGCGGAGCACCAAGGCAAATTCCTTGTATGTATATAATACTTGGCCAATAAACTTATCCATTCATTCATTCATCTCTGGAGAGAAGGAATGGGCGACGTTTCAGGTCGAGACCCTTCTTCAAACATGGGAGGCTGGAAAATGGAAGTCATTGAGGAGACGAAGGGCTTGTGAAGTGTCTTGGACATAGGTAGGGGGGCATTGGACCAGGGGGGGGGATAGGATGGAGTCGAGGTGTGTGGAAATTAATTCAGTGGGACAGGAGCAAACAGAAACAACGGGTCTGCCGGGGTCTGCCGTTGTGTTGATGGGTTTTGGGGAGAAGGTAAAACTAGGCCATGCGGGTGACCTGAAGGTGACCTCTGACTGACTGGAGGATGGCGGGGAAGCGGAACGATAAGACAATAGGTGCAGGAGGAGGCCATTCGGCCCTTCGAGCCAGCACCGCCATTCAATGTGATCATTGCTGATCATCCCCAATCAGTACCCCGTTCCTGCCTTCTCCCCATATCCCCTGACTCCGCTATTTTTAAGAGCCCTATCTAGCTCTCTCTTGAAAGCATCCAGAGAACCTGCCTCCACCGCCCTCTGAGGCAGAGAATTCCAGGGTTGGAATAAGATAAGGTTTGGAGGTCAGCCAGCCAGAAATGGTCAAATATGAAAAGGGTCAGTCTAAACGAGGATCACGAGCCGAAACATCACCCATTCCTTCTCTCTAGAGATGCTGCCTGTCCCGCTGAGTTACTCCAGCATTTTGTGTCTGTTGATTTAGTCCTGCACTAAGGATCACCAAGTCGTGAAGCTGAGTTCAGACTCATTGTGGTTTGCAGTGAGGCCTGGAGAGTGGAGATGATTCCCCTTAGAGCTATGTTTGGTCAGTATAAAACTATGCAGGGATCCATTCAGTCATCAAAGCAAGTGGATTTGTGGAGAACGACTTCTCTCTCTGTGTGTGTCTGTGTATATGTTATCAAATATCTCTGTGCATGAATATTTTGATGTCCTTTGATACATGGACATACACATTTGTGCGTGGCGACCAGCATCATTTGGTTGCAAAGAACTAACGGCTGGAGTAATGCCCCTGTCCCACAGGAAACCTGAACGGAAACCTCTGGAGACTTTGCGCCCCACCCAAGGTTTCCGTGCGGTTCCCGGAGGTTGCAGGTGGTTGCCGGAGGTTGCAGGTAGTGGAAGCAGGTAGGGAGACTGACAAAAACCTCCGGGAACCGCACGGAAACCTTGGGTGGGGCGCAAAGTCTCCAGAGGTTTCCGTTCAGGTTTCCTAAGTGGGACAGGGGCATAAGGCAGCGTGTCGTTCCACAGGTTAGGCTGAGATACTCCGGCATTTTGTTTCTAGCTTCTCCCTCTGTTTCCCTCTCTTTCATTCCGTTGAACTCCTTCAGCTTCTTATGAAAGACACAGAGTGCTGGAGTAACTCAGCGGGTCGGGGGAAGGGACCATCAACATTTTGGGTTGAGACTCGGGTTGCGATTATTTGGGTGGTGCAGCGGTAGAGTTGCTGCCGCATTGCGCCAGAGACCCGGGTTTGATCCGGACGTACGCCTGTACGGAGTTTGCACGATCTCCCCGTACAGGAGTCTGGCGCCGTTAGGCAACGCCTCCACCGCAGTGTCACCGCGCTGTCCCTTATTCTGTGCACTTTAATCCTTCCTCAATGAACCGATAAACTCCTTCAGCTGAGTTTGTGCCTGCCAGATCCGTCAGTCATAGAGTGATACAGCATTGAAACAGGCCCTTCGGCCCGACTTGCCCAACCTGGCCAACATGCCTGCGTTTGGTCCATATCCCTCCAAACCTGTCCTATCCATGTACCTGTGTAATGTTTCTTCAGCATTGCGATAGTCCCCTCCTCAACTACCTTGTCCGGCAGCTGAGGGAGAACAAGAGGCCGCTGGGCACCAGCCGGCCACATGTTGATACAAGCGACCGCTCGGGTTGTTGGCGAGGAGATGAAACTCGCGCTGTGTCTCTGCCGATTCCTGGCTAGCGTCCCGGGCGGCTGCCTTGTGTCGTGTACTGAAGCACCAGGCTGTGTTTGTAAACAGTCGACTGATCGCTCCAGAGCTTGAGACAAAGCAGGCGGGCTCCTAATCCTCCTCTGGCAGCTCAGTGTGACGGGTGTTGGCCGGGAGGCTGGGAAACGCTGAGTCTGGTTAAAGCTTTGTGAAGGTGACCTCTGCCTGACTGGAGGATGGAGAGGAAGGGGAACCAATCAAGTCAAGGTCATTTTACCATCGACCTGGATGAATTTTCCCATTGACTTTCCCTTAATCTCACCAC
Source organism: Amblyraja radiata (assembly GCF_010909765.2). Lineage (NCBI taxonomy): Eukaryota > Metazoa > Chordata > Chondrichthyes > Rajiformes > Rajidae > Amblyraja > Amblyraja radiata. The sequence goes on along the minus strand of NC_045986.1, from coordinate 30,227,594 downwards.
CGCCCCTTGGGACAGACTGAACTCTCTGCCACAGAAGGTAGTTGAGGCCAGTTCATTGGCTGTATTTAAGAGGGAGTTAGATGTGGCCCTTGTGGCTAAAGGGATCAGGGGGTATGGAGAGAAGGCAGGTACAGGATACTGAGTTGGATGATCAGCCATGATCATATTGGATGGCGGTGCGGGTTCGAAGGGCCGAATGGCCTACACCTGCACCTATTGTCTATGTTTCTATAATGAGGGCCATGGCAGCTTACAAGCCAGCGCTATCAACGTTGACTTCTCTCATTTCAAATGTCCTGTATTCCTCCCCCCCCCCACACTATTCTCTCCCCCACCCCCAGTCGTCCCAACAGTTCCACTATTCACATCCTTGTATCCCTGTCATTAGCACATCTGCCCCAACCAACAATGGACCATTGTGGGCTCCATCCTTCCACAGGTCATCTGAGTTAGGCTGAGATACTCCGGCATTTTGTTTCTATCTTCTCCCTTTGTTTCCCCCTCTTTCATTCCGTTGAACTCCTTCAGTTCCTTGTGAAAGACACAGAGTGCTGGAGTAACTCAGCGGGTCAGGCAGCATCTGTGGAGAACATGGATAGGTGACGTTTCACAGAGTGCTGGAGTAACTCAGCGGGTCAGGCAGCATCTGTGGAGAACATGGATAGGTGACGTTTCACAGAGTGCTGGAGTAACTCAGCGGGTGCAGCAGCATCTGTGGAGAACATGGATAGGTGACGTTTCACACAGTGCTGGAGTAGCTCAGCGGGTCAGGCAGCATCTGTGGAGAACATGGATAGGTGACGTTTCACAGAGTGCTGGAGTAGCTCAGCGGGTCAGGCAGCATCTGTGGGGAACATGGATAGGTGACGTTTCACAGAGTGCTGGAGTAACTCAGCGGGTCAGGCAGCATCTGTGGAGAACATGGATAGGTGACGTTTCGGGTCAGGACTCTTCCTCAGTCTTCTAGCCTGAAGAAAGATCTCAACTCGAAACATCACCTATCCATGTTCTCCGGGGACGCTGCCTGACCCGTTGAGTTACTCCAGCACTTTGTGCCTTTCCATGGTAAGCCGGCATCTGCAGTTCCTTGTCTCTCCACTCCAACTCCTGATTCATGGATCATCTTTAACGAGGGAAAATAAACTTTGCATCGTCTGAAGAATGTTTTGGTCACATTCCAAACATCGCTGGAATAAGCTGCATTTTTTAACATCTCCCCAAAGCAACTGGAGCCCGAGCACGAAGGAAATAGGTGACCAAAATAGACACGGGGCCCAGAACAAAGGATTCAACTTTGTGTCAACTTCACCCTTCCTCTTGGCTTCAATATATTTCCAGCCTGTTGTTCTTAGACAATGGACAATAGGTGCAGGAGTTGTGTTGATGGGTTTTGGGGAGAAGGTAAAACTAGGCCATGCGGGTGACCTGAAGGTGACCTCTGACTGACTGGAGGATGGAGGGGAAGGGGAACGATAAGACAATGGACAATAGGTGCACGAGTAGGCCATTCGGCCCTTCGAGCCAGCACCGCCATTCAATGTGATCATGGCTGATCATCCCCAATCAGTACCCCGTTTCTGCCTTCTCCCCATATCCCCTGACCACTATTTTTAAGAGCCCTATCTAGCTCTCTCTTGAAAGCATCCAGAGAACCGGCCTCCACCGCCCTTTGAGGCAGAGAATTCCACAGACTCGCCACTCTCTGTGAGAAAAGGCGTTTCCTTGTCTCCGTTCTAAATGGCTTACTCCTTATTCTTTTACCCTGTTGTGTTTGCTTCTGAACCTGCCTCGTAGAAAAGTAAATCTTCGTTCCTGTCGCTGCGCTGAAACCAGGGAAGGATTTACAACTGGAACACTGCGCTGACTCCTCTCTTCCCCAATCTATCCGTATCCACCTTTGGCAGTGGCCTCTGTCTTCCACTGACTTATGGGCATATTTATACTGAGGCTCAGTGAAAAGACAGGACCCCTAGACTTTGTGGCAGTGCCCTGGGATGGTTCAGGTCCTATCTGGCAGACAGAACCATGCGTGTATGCCTTGCTGGCTTTGAATCCTCCTCCACTCCCTTGGCATATGGGGTTCCACAGGGCTCAATTTTAGGGCCCCTGCTCTTCTCCTTGTACCTACTTCCTCTGGGCTCAATTTTAAGAAGGCATGGCATCTCCTTTCACTTTTATGCAGATGATAGCCAGTTATATATGCCACTCAGGAAAGAAGACGACTATTCTCTAAAATCACTTCTGTCTTGTCTTGAGGACATTAAGTCCTGGATGGCCTTAAACTTTCTGGGACTTAATGAAAGAAAGACAGAGGTGATTTTGTTTGGCCCCAATGGCTGCCGTGAACCTCCCTTTGTTGACTTGGGTCCACTGGCATTGTCCGTAAAGCCAACCGTTTTAAACCTGGGTTTTAGGATGGACGGTGATTTTAAACTAGATAAACAAATAGGCGCGGTGGTTAAGTCCAGCTTCTTTCACCTAAGGAAGCTGGCAAAGGTGAAGCCCATTCTCGAGCGGCAGCATTTTGAAACAGTAATCCATGCCTTTATTACATCTAGGCTGGATTACTGTAACGCACTCTACTCTGGAGTCGCACGAGCATCATTGGCTCGTCTCCAGCTGGTTCAAAATGCTGCCGCTCGCCTTTTGACCGGAACTCGAAAGAGGGAGCACATTACGCCAATTTTGGCCTCCCTACACTGGCTCCCAGTGCACTTTCGAGTTCATTTTTAAATGATTTTATTTGTTTTCAAATCGTTGAATGGGCTCGCCCCGCCTTACCTCTCTGAGCTGCTCCACCTATATGCTCCTGCCCGGTGCCTCAGGTCAGCTGATCAGCTGCTCCTTGAGGTACCAAGGTCTAAGCGGAAGCTCAGAGGGGATAGAGCCTTCTCTGTTGCTGCTCCGGCACTCTGGAACACCTTGCCGCTGCACATCAGACAGGCCCCCTCACTGTCCATCTTCAAATCCTCCCTAAAAACACATTTTTATTCTCTGGCTTTCGACACTGGCTGAGACATTGCTCCTGTTCTTAGTGCTTTTAATGTCTTTTAATTTTTACTGTTTTTAGTCCTTCGGTTTACGGTTTTTAATGGTTTGTAATTACTTTTTGTCCATGAGTTCTCATGTACAGCACTTTGTGGCAACTGCGGTTGTTTAAAGCGCTTTATAAATAAAGTTTATTATTATTATTATTATACCACTAGTGTGGACAAAGAGTGGATTAAGATGTAAGAGAGGAGAAGAAAAAAAAAAAAAGGAAAAAGAAAAAAAGAAAAAAGTGGAGATATACCTGCCACTCGTCCAGACCCCCCCCCCCCCCCGCCCCCCCACCTCCCCCCCAACCCATAGTTGGATTTAAACCCAAAGTTGTGTTGCACCATACTATCCTTGTAAGAATTCGGTAAAGGGTGTCCATGTCTTAAAAATTTAATCTGGTTTTTCTGCAAAGACAAGCCTAATATTTTCCAAATGTAGTGTCTCGGACATGTTTGTGATCCACATCTTAACAGTAGGGACTGGTGTGTGTTTGCAGAATTTAAGTATTTGTTTTCTCGCCGTTTTCTGGCCATAATTAAGGACGTTTCACAGAGTGCTGGAGTAACTCAGCGGGTCAGGCAGCATCTGTGGAGAACATGGATAGGTGACGTTTCACAGAGTGCTGGTGTAACTCAGCGGGTCAGGCAGCATCTGTGGAGAACATGGATAGGTGACGTTTCACAGAGTGCTGGAGTAACTCAGCGGGTCAGGCAGCATCTGTGGAGAACATGGATAGGTGACGTTTCACAGAGTGCTGGTGTAACTCAGCGGGTCAGGCAGCATCTGTGGAGAACATGGATAGGTGACGTTTCAGGTCTAGGCCCTACTTAGGTAGAAAGTAGAGGTAGAAGTGGAAAGGTCTTCAGTAGAAAGTAGAGGAGGGGGGGGATAAACCGGAGGTAAGAAAAGGCCAGAACAAATCTGGGCCGGCATCAGATGACCTCAGGTAAGGTTGAGTCCATAACCCCCCTGACCCAAAACGTCACCCATCCTTTTTCTCCGAGATGCTGCCTGACCGGCTGAGTTACTCCAGCACTTTGTGTCCATCTTCGGTGTAAACCAGCATCTGCAGTTCCTTGCTACACATCAGGTATGAGGTTGATGGCACAAGGGTGCTGACTAATAGACTGCTTTCTTTTCTTCCCTGATGAAGGGACGTTTGCGCCGGATGACGTTGAGCCAGTGACCATTGGAGGAAGTGAAGAGAAAAATGTCTCCACGTTGTCGGGGCTACCTATCACTCTAGCTCCAGGGAGCGAGAAGACCCAGTCTGATGAAGACAGCAAAGACTCCAGCTTCACATCCTCGAGAGAGTCCAACTCCACTGAAGACGATGGGCCTGAAGCTGACGACTCTAACGGTGCGTATATAGAATCAAGTCCATTGTAGTGGAGTTATTCCGTTGTGATGTTGCTGCAAGTGAGAATGTCATCGATTCTTGGGGAGACACAAAATGCTGGATGTGAGGGCCTGTCCCACTTGATGATTTTTATTTTATTTTTATTTTTTTTTTTTTTTTTTTTTTTTCGGCGACTGCCGACATCATTGACTGACGTATCAGGTCACCGAAAAAAAACATCGCACGTCAACACGTCATCACGCCGCGCAGCGCGGCGTGATGACGTGTTGACGCGCGATGTTTTTTCAAAGTGTCGCGACATTTTTTTACGCAACAGGCTGGACGCGCGACGGTCCCGCGATTGTCGCGCCCGTCATCATGCGCCCGCACAGCCTTCTGGAGCGCGTGACGTCATTTGAAGATAGACACGAAATGCTGGAGTAACTCAGCGGGACCGGCAGCATCTCTGGAGAGAAGGAACGGGTGATGTTTCGGGTCGAGACTCTTCTTCAGTCTGAAAGAAGGGTCTCGACCCGAAACGTCACCCGTTCCTTCTCTCCAGAGATGCTGCCGGTCCCGCTGAGTTACTCCGGCGTTTTGCGTCTACTTTCGATTTTACCAGCATCTGCAATTTTACTGGATAGAGATTCATTGCGGAAACAGGCCCTTCGGCCCGTTGAGTCCGCGCCGCCCTGCTATCACCCCGTACACTAGCACTACCCTACACACATTGGGGACGATTTACAATTGCACCAGAGCCAATTAGCCGACAAAAACTGTACGTCTTTGTAGTGTGGGAGGAAACCAGAGCTCCCGGAGAAAACCCACGCAGGTCACCGGGGAGAACGTGCAAACTCCGTACAGACAGCGCCCGTAGTCGGGATCTAACACGGGTCTCTGTGAGGCAGCAACTCCACCGCTGTGCTGCCCCTGTGGTGGAGATTGTGGATCTCGTTCTGTTCCATTCACTGCAGGTGGAGCCAAGGTGGGGGGGGGGGGTGGGGGTGGGGGTGAGACCACACTCGCAGTCAGCTGGTCAAGGGTCAGGAGGGTTTTATTGTCATACAGTACGTCCCGGATAGAACCAAAGATCCTATAGCGGAGCAAGATAGACCACTCCTGCTAAATGCAACGGGCTGACGTGTAGTACGCAACGGAGCGGAACGTGGGCCTTTTTTTCATCCATTTCCGTAACCGCACCCGACCCACAGTGTAATCAACGTTGCGGGGGAACAGTTTGTGTTAATAAATTATAATTCTGAAAATGAGAAGAAGATTTTTACCAAAGAACTTTTATTTTTACGAGGATGTTTCCGTAACCGGCTTCCGTCTCCGCGTTAGTATCTTTGCTCCGCTACGGGATCTTTGGTGGAGAGATGGAAGCCGGTTACGGAAATGGGGCCGAAAATTACCCACGAATCTGCCCACGACCGTACTACGAATTTTTGGCCGAGTGATCTATCTTGCTCCGCTGTTGGATCTTTGGATAGAACTATGAGGCAGCACCACAGAATATTCAAACGGCGTGCACTGTAAACAATATAATAAACGAGAGGAATAACGTTCAGTGTGTGTTCTGTGTCCTTGTTCCAGGGAAGGACTTCTTGGAAATGCTGACACTGATCGGGATCATCGTGGGGGCCATCGTGGCCGTGGTCATCGTACTGACCATCATTGTCATCATCATCAAGAAAATGTCTGGGGGATATTCGTAAGTAAGCGCATCGTTAGAAGAATGTTTAAGAAGGAACTGCAGATGCTGGAAAATAGTAAGATTAAACGAGAACTTACCAGTTTGAAGTTTGATCTGTATTTTATGAGGAGTTACGATGAGGGATTACGTGAAGAACCCGCTCGGCGCGCATGCGCGGCATACTTCCAAGCAGCGGTGTGGAATCACAGATAGACACAGTTATTGAAGTAAACATAGTAAAGAAAAGGAGACATCAGTTTGACCCATATTATGAGGGTGGGAGCGGAGGGCACGTAATCCATCATCGTAACTCCTCATAAAATACAGATCAAACTTCTAACTGGTAAGTTCTCGTTTAATCTTACTATTTTACTTCGGAGTCACGTGAGTGACTACGTGAAGACTTCAAAGCTCTGTGATTTCAAACCGTGTAACAGTTTTATTTCACTCACTGTCGAAGTCTTTGAGGGAGGAAGTGTGTTATCGTAATCAACCAATGAATCTGTTTGTAGAAAAACACAATGGTATTTTTTAAACAATAACAACAAAGAAATTAAATTGTTCCCCTGGGCTTAAATTAAATATTTGCAGTCCGTAAATCTTTACTGCAAATAAAACAGGTTTTGCCAACGGCTTATTATAAAATTTCTGAACGGTCTTTCCCCCCACCATCCTGCTGTAGCCAGGATGTGGTCTATAGGCATGTCCATTCTTTTAGTCGTCGACGTGGATGCTGCCCTGGTGGAATAATATTTGTACATGTTAATGTTTATCCCAGCAGTTTTTAGCACCTGCTTGAGCCATCTCGCAATGGTTTGGCTTGTCACCCGACCATAAGGTTTTTTATGACTGACCCACAAGGCTTTTCATCTCCCTCAAATATTTTGGTTGTGTCTATGTAGGATAGTAGGTGGGTCATGGCACATAACCGTGGTTCTGGTGGGTAAGCCCGGAATTCCATGACTGGATTAGGCATCTACCGCTGCTGCCTCAGGGTCTGGTTCCCAAGCGACATACATAGGTACCTGGTGATTTAGCCTTGATGCAAATAAATCGATATCTGGTGTGCCATATTGCATGATAACTTTTGCAAATTATTTGGGGTTTAACATCCATTGTCATTAATTTTACGTGACCTGGTGTCTGTCACTGTATTTAGCTTACCTGGCAGGTAAGTTACTGATAGCCAAATATGTCTTTCGACACACCATTGCCAAATTGTGTTGACCAACTTGTCGCATGATACCGATTTTATGCCGCCCATATGGTTAATGTAGGCTGCCACCGTAGTATTATCTATTTGTAACCGTACATGCAAGTGATGCATATTTGTGCATATGCTTTTAAACCATAAAAGTCACCCAACATCTGTAGATAATTAATGCCCAGTGTAAGTGGTAACGATGATTCTGGGTTAGTCCATCTACTACTTGTTAGTGATGATAATAGGTTGAAATTATGCCAAACATTTTTTGCCCACCACCACTGTAGTTATGATATTGCTTCAGTGGGTGACTTCATGACACGATCATAATGACCTGTATGTCGTTTTGGTGCCTGTACCTTTGCTCTTTGTAAGTTTTGACAGTGCAAAGGTCTGAATTGTGTAGCCGGAAATGCTGCTACCATATTCCCAATTACTCTGTTACTTGTCGAATAGTTGGGAGTACGTGGACCATTAAATTGTTGCATGATTGTGCCAATTCCACTGTTTTGTCTCTTGGCAAAGTTACAGTCACGTAGACTGAATTAATTGTGAAGCGAAAGTAGTCCATGATTGTGGATGGCTTCAACTTAAATTTATCTGGATGTAAGACAATCCCAGGGTTTCGAATAACTGTTTGGTAGCTGATACAGCTAACATAGTCAATTCCATGGTCTTGCCTATTTTCCCATTGGGTAACGCTTTAAATTGCCATAGCTACCCCATCCAGGTAAATTTCAGGTATCTGCGATGATCCTTGTGAATGGTACTAAAATAGTAAACATCTTTAAGATCAATGCTTGCCATGAAGTATCCTTTGGAAATTAGTTGTTTGGCAGTAACAACCGGTTCCATTTTGAAATGTATATACTTAACAACCATATTTAGTGAAGTTAAGTCAATGATGATGCGACATCCACCATCTTTTTGGGTTTAGTGACGAATATTTGATACGAATTCCAAGGGTTCATGTCTCCCATGATACCCTTTGTAATTAGTCTCACCAGTACAGCTTGTCCCTCTCGTTTCTTTAACGGAGAGGGAAAATACCCTCTGGGGTAAATGTTGAACTGGTGGCAATTTTTCTAGTATGAATTGTATTTTGTATCCACTAAAGCCATTGAGTATATACTGATCACTGTGATAGACTCCCGTGCTTCTTAAAACAGGTGTAATCTCCCCCCTGTTAGTATTAAGCCCCTATTTTCTATACGTTGGTAGGAACCAGACCCACCTACCTCTATGGTTATGGGTATTCTTCTGTTTCCTGCCGGTCCAACGAGTCTTGCACGTTGTCTGACGTGGTGGTGGTGTTGGGGGGTGGCGCATTTTTCCATGGGGCCTGCTCTGGGCCTTGGCCTGAAAGGCTTACGGGATTGGCATGCAGGCCCCGAGCTTTCACCAGTACCATGAGGTGGACCCTCCTGGTGGACGCGTTAGAGGTACTGCTGACTGGTTTACGTGTGGTGCTCATTCTAGACCCTGCCCTCTTGCGCCGATATTTTGGACACTTCGTCCAGTTTTTGTGAGGTTGGCGTTCTTTGAGGGCAGGTTTTGTAACTTCCTGAGAAGTTCCGGAGCACTGCGAACTGTAGGTCAGGTGTTTTGTTATACTACCGTGACCCTCTGGAAGAGCATGCGAAAATGATAGCCGACGTCAGGGTTATCAAATTCATTTTTTGATATTTTGGCTTTTTTAAAGCGATGCTCAATGTACCCTCCAATAATGGTGGCCACTTTGAGTAAATGCAATTTAGGGGAAGCGTGATGAACTCCAACGCCTCATGACTACCTGTCTTGGAGATTTTTGAAAGAACAGGTAGTAAGCTGGCCATCAGTTGAGACTGAAAAGCCATCTCGCTAGTGGTGGAGCCACATAGCGGCCACACCCAGCAGCTCTTCCTGATCCTGTACCTCAAGCATACTCCCGATGTTGTTCAGCCAGTGACCCCTCTTCATGACCAGCCCAGCCCCTGGTCACCCCAAAGCTAACCATACTAAGGAGGAAGCGATGGGCAGTGCCTAGGCACTGTGGAGGGTATGCCTGAACCCTCCAGCGAGACTGCCCCTCACGTAGCGTGTCTCGCAGGAGCTCCTGCTCCAGGAGCCGCTCCAGCGGCTCAGGCGGCTGTCTCTCTCCCATGCGGGTAGAGAGACGTCCCCTCCGACAAGTCGGAAGCCACCGGCCGGATGCCTGTTCGGATGGCTAAACATCCAGCCCGCAGCTCAGGCACTAGCGGGACTGGGCTCGGCGCGGTGATGGGGATAGCGGAGCGCCCGGTAATTGTTCCTACCGCCTGTTGCTGCCCCCCCTGCAATGGAACGCTCCTCCGTTGGAGTCGAGCGGGGGACAGGTTCTTCTAGAGCTTTTGTGCCTTGTAGAAGCGAGAGCGCCCCTCAAGCAGCGCGTCTCGCAGGCACCTGCTCCGAGAGCCGCTCCAGCGGCTCAGGCGGCTCTCTCTCCCCCCGTGCGGGTGGAGAGACGTCCCGCCCCAAATCGGGAACACCTGCCGGATGCCTCTTTGGGTGGCTATGCATCCAGCCCGCTGCTCAGGTACTAGCGGGCTGGGCTCGGCACGGTGTCGGGGAATAGCGGAACACCGGGTAAACGCTCCTACCGCCTGTTGCTGCCCCCCTCCCCGACGGAAAAACTTTCCTCCTTGAACGGGGGACAGTTTTGTTCCAGAGCCTTTTTCTCTGCCTGTAAAACACAAGCAGAAAAAGGCTCCCCTGTAATAGAAACCCGACCTCAGGGTACTCACCTGACGGTCCGTTTCATTCTGTAGCGGGAGCGCTGCCCCCCCCCCTAACTCCCGTTGCAGCCGCTGTTGCACTGCTGGCGTTAATGCCGCGCATGCGCGCTGAGCGGGTTCTTCACGTAGTCACTCACGTGACTCCGAAGTAAAATCGAAGGTAGACAAGAATGCTGGAGAAACTCAGCGGTTTCTCCAGCATTTTTTGTCTACCTTTGTTAGATGACTGTTTGTTGCCCAAACATACTTGTAGGTTTAAATGACAATACGTCCACAAATTATATCACGGGATTGAACATGTGATAGACCGTCATGGTGGCCAAGCGGTAGATTTGCTGCCTCACGGCGCAAAGACCCGGCTTCGATCCCGACCACGGGTGCTGCCTGTACGGAGTTTGCACGTTCTCCCCGAGACCGCACAGGTTTGCGTGTTAATTGGCTTGGTATAAATGTAAAAATAGTCCCCAGTGTGTGTAGGATAGTGTTAGTGTGCGGGGATCGCTGGTCGGCACAGACATGGTGGGCTGAAGGGCCTGTTTCCACGCTGTATCTGAACTAAACTAAACTAGACTAAACTAAACATGCTTGTACAGTTAAATGTCAATACTTGCACAAAAGATCCAATGGGATTGAGTACCTGTGTGGGGTAAATATAATGAAATACAATAGTTAGCCTTAAAGAACCAACAGGTTGCATCACAGTTGTCTACTGCCAGCAGACAAATCTTTTCTGCAGATGATTAAATATTATTTTTCAGGGAGACTCCAATGGTGAAAATCATTGTCAGAGGGTGGTGAATCTGTGGGATTATTTAGTACGGATGTCAGTGGTTATGGGGAAAAGGCAGGAGAATGGGGTTGAGTAGGAATGATAGATCAGACATGATAGAATAATGCAGTAGACTTGATGGGCCGAATGGCTCCATAACCATTTTTCCGTAAGATCCCCCTCTCATCCTAAATTCCAGTGAATACAAGCCCATTCTTTCATCATACGTCAGTCCCGCCATCCCGGGAATTAACCTGATGAACCTACGCTGCACTCCCTCAATAGCAAGAATGTCCTTCCACAAATTGGGAGACCAAAACTGCACATTTCCATTGAGGGAGAGATCATTCCTCTCTGGTCTGGCCAACTCCTGGCATCCTAGCCCCAGCTCACCCCCACCACACGTTACTCTGTAAGTGAAGCCAGCTTGTGCCTTGCTCAACGGCACGAGTCATGGAAGGAGTCCAAAGAAAGTCTGCGGACAGCAACTGTTTACCACACTGTTGCCGCCGGCACTGTTGTAAGTCTAGTTTAGACTCCACTGTTTTATTTATGAAATGTATAATAATCTTCAGAAGGGAAAATTCCCCCCTGGGAGGGCTTACTTCTGATCACCATCCAACATGTCAATGTGGTAAAACTTATCCCTGACTGACCCAATAACTAACGGGACCATCGGAGTTCCAGGACAGCAAGCTGGTGCAGCGGTAGAGTTGCTGCCTTACAGCGCCAGAGACCCGGGTGTTGTCACATTTTATCTCTGTTTGCTTTGTTCTTACCTTCTCGATCTCCATCCACTTTGATGCCTCCTTCTCACACCTTACACTTCCTTATCTCTGTTGCAACCCCATCTTCCCCTGACTCTCAGTCTGAAGGAGGGTCTCGACGTGAAACGTCACCCATTCCTTCTCTCCAGAGCTGCTGCCTGTCCCGCTGAGTTACTCCAGCATTTTGTGTCTCTCTTCGACCCTGACTACGGGTGCTGTCTGTGTGGTATTTGCACGTTCTCCCTGGTCCTCTGGTCTCCTCCCACACTCCACAGACGCCAGGTTTGTAGGTTAATTGGCTTAGTGTGTAGGATGGTATAATGTGTAGGGATCACTGGTCGGCTTTGAGTGTTTTCAACTTCCTATGACTTCCCTCATGTTGAACATCATGGCAACAATGATTCAGTGTATAGCTGGTAACTGCATAAACAAATTTGATGCTCATACCTTGTACTGACACAGTCTCTGAATGTCCACAGGCCCTGATCTGCCAAGATAAACAGACATGACTAACTGGTGGTTCTGCAGTGAGAATGAAGTCATTTGAAACCAGGATAACCAAACGTACGTCTGCCAACGTTCCTTGGACTCTAAAGCGGCCCGACTCTCAGAGAGCTGGTGAAATCTGCCCCTGCCCTCCCCCCACCTCCCCTCCCCTCGTCATTTAATTTGTGTAGTGCAAATCCAGCATGTAGTTAAAGTCATTTAATGCAGAATTTGTTTTGCATGGAGCTGCAAAATATATTGTATTTATAGCATACATTATATCAGTTCAGTTTAGTTTATTGCCACGTGTACCGAGGTACAGTGAAAAGCTTTTGTTGCGTGCCAACCAGTCAGTGGAAAGACAATATGTATGTATTGTGTGACGTTGCAGGTCGAGACCCTTCTTCAGTCTGAAGAAAGGTCTCGACCCGAAACGTCGCCCGTTCCTTCTCTCCAGAGACGCTGCCTGTCCCGCTGAGTTACTTCAGCATTTTGTGTCTAATGTTATTTGAATTGTCTGCTAAAAATGAAAAAAATGAGGGAAGACTTTATTGCCTTCCATCACAGTGGGGAACATGAGGAATCCACTGTGGTGGATGTTTATGTTGACTTTTCTGTAGTTTTATGTCTTAGAATGGTTGCATGTTAATTTGCATATCACCGTAGCTTAATTGGTACACGTGACAATCAAAGACCTTTAACCTTTGCTACAATATGCGTAACATGTTTATGCTATGTATAAATATGCTATGTATTGATACATATATGCTTTGTATTTATACCTGAGGCTTTGTCCCCAAATTATCAGCACTTTTGATTTTTGCTTCTTCAATAACTTTATCTTTTCCACCCTAATGAAATTGGACATGAATGAGGAGGTGAGCTGTGCTGCAAAATGCAATTAATCAATCAACTAATCAATCGATCAATTGACCAATCGAGCAATCAAACAACCGATCAATCAATCAACTGATCATTCAATCATTCAATCATTCAATCATTCAATCATTCAAATTCAATCATTCAATCATTCAATCATTCAATCATTCATCAATAGATCGATAAATCAAACAACTGATCGATCAACCAATCGAGCAATCAATCGAGCAATCAATCAATTGATCAACCAATCAATCAATCATTTGATAAATTTCTGTGAAGGAAGAATGGGATGGCAAGGCCCTGGAAGCTTTGATCCTCAGCTCTAAGTAACAGCCTTCTGAGATTGTTCCATTGAGGGGGATTCGTGGAGCAGTGTAGGGGTCTCGGAGTTGCATCTTGCTCAGACTCTTACCCCTGCAATTGCTGGATGCTGTCATCAGGTTTGGGTTGAGATGGGATTGTTCCCCACAGCCAAGTGTCCGTGGACGTGTGGGCCTTGGTGAACGGTCATTCATTCATTCCAATGTCGTTACCCTGTCCACCAGTAACGGCACGGTGGTGCAGCGGGTAGAGCTGCTGCCTCACAGCGCCAGAGACCCGGGTTCCATCCTGACTACGGGCGCTGTGTACGGAGTTTGTACGTTCTCCCCGTGACCGTGTGGGTTTTCTCCGGGTGCTCTGGTTTCTTCCCGCACTCCAAAGACGTGCAGGTTTGTAGGCTTGTCGCTTCTCACCAGAGATGCTGCCTGACCCGTTGAGTTACTCCAGCTTTTTGAGTCCCTCTTCAGTTTAAACCAGCATCTGCAGTTCCTTCCCACACGGGTTTGTAGGTTAATTGGCTTAGATGAAAAAATTGTGAATTGTCCCTAGTGTGTAGGATAGTGCTAGTGTACAGGGTCAGCGTGGGCCGAATGGTTTCCATTCTGTATCGCCAAAGTCTAAAGTGAAATTGAACATTCTCTCAGCCCTGTGAATGCTGAAGAGTTCAAGAGGAAACTGCAGATGCTGGAGAATCGAAGGTAGACAAAATTGCTGGAGAAACTCAGCGGGTGCAGCAGCATCTATGGAGCACCTGTGAATGCTGAACAGTGTGAGCAGGGTCTGGGGTTAAGTCTCAGTGGCAGCAGTCTCTGAGCAGGCTGCCTCCACATCACCAGAAACGGAACGCTTTCCACGTCAGCGTGCGAGACTTCAGGCTGGGAGCTTCCTCTGGATGTCCGAATATCCCCATCATCCTGTCAGTCCTCCACAGACTCCAGGGCGACTCGAGATCCCACGTCGGGGACCAGTCCTGACCACACCGGCAAAGAGTGTTTGACACCTTCTTGTACGCAACTGCCCATTATTACAACAGTTGCTGTCAAATAAAACAGTGTTTTTTTTAATAAATTGTCATTATCAAAGTGTCAAATTTCATTACCTATGAAATGTATTATAGTTAATAAAAGGCACTTGTTTTTACTTTTCGACCTTTATTCATTTTCAATGAGTAGATTAAAAAAAAGACAAAAATGCTGGAGAAACTCAGCGGGCGAGGCAGCATCTATGGAGTGAAGGAATAGGTGACGTTTCGGGTCGAGACCCGAAGGGTCTCGAGACGAAACGTCACCTATTCCTTCGAAGAAGGGTCTCGACCTGAAACGTCACCTATTCCTTCGAAGAAGAGTCTCGACCCGAAACGTCACCTATTCCTTCGAAGAAGGGTCTCGACCCGAAACGTCACCTATTCCTTCGAAGGAGGGTCTGGACTGTGGAATTAATCGCCACAGATGGCTGTGGAGGCCAAGTCAATGGATATTTTAAGGTGGGGATTGATGGATTATTGATTAGTACGGGTATCAGAGGTAGTGGGGAGAAGGCAGGAGAATGGGGTTGAGAGGGAGAGACAGATCAGCGATGATTGAATGGCGGAGTAGACTTGATGGGCCGAATGGCCTAATTCTGCTCCATAATTTAGGAACTAATGAACTAAGTAAGTAAGTAAGTAAGTTTATTGGCCAAGTATTCACATACAAGGAATTTGCCTTGGCGCTCCGCCCACAAGTAACAACACGACATACAGTGACAGTTACGAATGACTCAGAAAACACTAAACATTAATAACAATAAAACATGAATGATCAAACACCATTGATCAAGCATGTGAACCAACAAAATACCTGATCAAAGAACTTAGTAACTTTATCACCAGTCCATTCTAGCAGCAAGCTAGATAGATCAGCCATGATTGAATGGGGGAGTCGAGACTTGATGGGCCGAATGGCCTCATTCTGCTCCTGGAATGAAAGAGACTCTTCTCCTGAAGTTGGGCAATAGTGTTGGCTTCCCCCGTTGACCGCCACTCTTGTGTCCACCGCCCTTCAAAGTATATAAAGTTTAATGCTTGCCTGTGACGGCCTGATGAAAAGCGTGATGGAGTATGTCGTGACTGTGATGAAGGACAATGTACTGCATGTGTCAGCCTATAAGGTGTCTATTGTAAGGGCCAGGACTCTATAAATGGCCCTCATTTACCGCTGTTGAGGAGTTACGGAGCGGGATGACTGGACTGTACATTCTATACATATTAGCTGATCCCAGGAGGGCTACGTACATGGTGGCTGCTGAAAGGTTGGGCTGTTTATCTGCGTTCGTCCTGAGCCAGCCAGTGGTCGGCACGAACTGGAGACACATATGGAACAAGAGGACAAACAGCTGGAAACTGATGCAGGATGGTGAAACCCGACCGACATCATCACCTCCGAGCTGACTAATCCCGTTGTTCATTCACCCTGCAGCAGGACAGAAGCATCAGTGTGAAAATAAACAATTTACACACTGCCGGTGTGTACGCCAACGGTCGGTCGGTCGGCCTGTAGTTTTAGGCCTGGGTCCAACGCTGCTCCCCCCCCCCTCTCGGCACCACAGAAAACAAAGGTTGATATTCAGGCCTCTTGCAACCGGCAGTCTGCCTTCACCAGGGAACGTTGACACCGGCAGGGCCCAGTCCCCGTCCCACAGCCCAACTTCGCTTTCCCCAAAATACCCACGGCTCGGGCAATGGTTCCTCCACGCAACAGCTGGCCACGGTGGCGCAGCGGGTAGAGCTGCTGCCTTGCAGCGCCAGACACCCGGGTTCCATCCTGACCTCGGGTGCTGCCTGTGTGGAGTTTGCGCGTTCCCCCCCCCCCCCCCGTAACCATGTGGGTTTTCTCTGGGAGCTCCGGCTTCCTCCCACATTCCAAAGACGTGGCCTCCGTACGTTGTCCCGTGTGTGTGGGGTCGTGCTAGTATACGGGGTGATCTCTGGTCGGCACGGACTCGGTGGGCCGAAGGGCCTGTTTCTGCGCTGTTTCTCTAGAGTAAGTCTAAAAGTACGGTGCCTGGGCTATTTGCCCTTGTAATGGGGAAAGGTGAAGGGTGGAGTGTCGGGCTGTGGCCTACACGCACTTGTGGCGTCGTGCTTCTGCTTATTGGCAAAAATATGAGCGCTGCTGTATATTGGCTCGAGGGGCAAGAGTTCCTGCTTCAACCTCAGCCCAAAATCAGTCCATCTTTGGAATGAAATATTTGTTGCTTCAAGTTTTAACCCTCGATGACATTGATACATTCCGTCTCATTTATTTAAGGTAATTAGTCATAGAGTCTCACAGCGTGGAAACAGGCCCTTCGGCCCAACTTGCCCACACCGACCAACATGCCCCGGCTCCACTACTAGTCCCACCTGCCTGCGTTTGGCCCGTATCCCTCAAAAACTGTCCTGTCCATGTGGCTGTTTCTTAAACGTTGCGACAGTTCCTGGGCCGAATGGTCTGTTCTCTAAACTAAACTAAACTAAACTGGTTAAGGTGTTTTTTATAAAGTGTCATTAAAGTGTCAACTGGTCCAGAACGCAGCCGCCCGACTCATCACCCACACCAAATCCTGGCATCACATCACTCCAGTCCTCAAACAACTTCACTGGCTTCCCATCTCCCACCGGATCACCTACAAAATCCTGATCCTCACCTACAAAGCCCTCCACCATCTGGCCCCCCCATATCTCACTGACCTCCTCTCCCCCTACCAACCCTCACGGTCCCTCAGATCCACATCAGCCGGTCTCCTCTCCATCCACAAGTCCAACCTCCGCAGTTTTGGGGACAGAGCCTTCTCCAGGGCAGCTCCCAGGCTCTGGAACTCCCTCCCCCAACTGATCCGCAATTCCGTGTCCCTCACCATCTTCCAGTCCCGCCTCAAGACCCATCTCTTCACCTCTGCCTATCCTTAGCCCCACGTCCCCCTCCCTTTTCATCTGTGCATTAATTGCCTCATACTGTGTTTTGTATTGAATTCTGTCTTTACTTTGTGTACTAGTCATGTCTCTACTATTTATTTCATTCCCCTTGCATGTTTTTCCTCTACCTGCTCAATTTTTGTAAGGTGTCCTTGAGACTCTTGAAAGGCGCCCATAAATAAAATGTATTATTATTATTATTATTAAATTGTCAAATTTCATTACCTAATGAAATATATTATTGTTAATAAAACGCACTTGTTTTTACTTTTCGTCCTTTATTCATTTCCAACGAGTAGATTAAAAAAACTCTATGGAGTGAAGGAATAGGTGACGTTTCGGGGCGAGACCCTTTGGGCCACCTATTCCTTCGAAGAAGGGTCTCGACCCGAAACGTCACCTATTCCTTCGAACAAGGGTCTCGACCCGAAACGTCACCTATTCCTTCGAAGAAGGGTCTCGACCCGAAACGTCACCTATTCCTTCGAAGAATGGTCTCGACCCGAAACGTCACCTATTCCTTCGAAGAAGGGTCTCGACCTGAAACGTCACCTATTCCTTCGAAGAATGCTGGAAAATCGAAGGTACACAAAAATGCTGGAGAAACTCAGCGGGTGCAGCAGCATCTATGGAGCGAAGGAAATAGGCAACGTTTCGGGCCGAAACCCTTCCGGGTTTCGGCCCGAAACGTTACCTATTTCCTACAGTGGTGATTGTTCAACTCTTTGCATGGAGCGAAGGAAACGTTGCCTATTTCCTTCGCTCCATAGATGCTGCTGCACCCGCTGAGTTTCTCCAGCATTTTTGTCTACCTTCGATTTTCCAGCATCTGCAGTTCCTTCTTAAACTGGTTAAGTCTGTTGGTGACATTCCCTGAATTCCACGATCCCCACACAGCCCGCTGCATGTCGGGAAAGACGGAGTGGATTGGGGAAAAGCACCAGTTGGCTGGGATGACAATGTTCCCGTGTCTGACCGCAGTGAATTCTTCAGCTATTTTTCAGGAAGACCTCCCATCAATAACGCCTAACAGTTTGAGATCATCTTCCTCACTTGCACTTTTTTCCACGGTGGCTCAGCGGTAGAGTTGCTGCCTCACAGCGCCAGAGACCCAGGTTCGATCCCGACTACCGGCGCTGTCTGTACGGAGTTTGTACCTTCTCCCCCGTGACCCGCGTGGGTTTTCTCCGGGCGCTCCGGTTTCCTCCCACACTCCAAAGACGTGCAGGTTTGTAGGTTAATTGGCTTTGGTAAAATTGTAAGTTTTCTTTAGTGTGTGTGTAGGATAGTGTTAGTAATCGCTGGTCGGCGCGGACATGGTGGGCCGAAGGGCCTCTTTCCATGCTGTATCTCTAAACTAAACTAAACTAAACTAAACTAAACTAAACTAAAACTTCAAGGGAGAAGAAAAAGTTTAAAGAGCTAGAAAAAAAATATCTGTTGAAATTATCACAGTACGTTGGATTTAAAATATCTATTTTCTCCCTCTGTTCCTGAAGGCTGGAGTGGAGTCAAGAGGCTATCGAGATATCTTGTACGGACCAGACCAGGTCTAGACATGAGTCAGCTAAAGATTCAGTAAAGTTCGGTCTGAGCCAGTGAAGTTCTCCCTGCTGCCATGGAAAATATGTGACACTGAAGAAGCAACATTCAGATAGATTCGAGTCACAGAGTGATACAGCGTGGAAACTAGTGTTGCTAACTCTCTCACTCCCAAATAAGGGATAAAAGGTCAAAATACTGGACAGATTCCCGACGGCAATTCGTGGACGGACTCGGCCATGGCTGGGTGAATGATGAGTTGGCCCGGGTGCTGGACTACACACAAAGCCCAGCCCGCAGGCCAGCTGAGGGGGTTTGGCCCAGGGCCACGCAACGTCGCTCCCAAAGTCCGGCCCCCCCCCCCCCCATCCAACTCCTGAACCGATAGAACCTGCTTCCAAAAAAACGTTTTCACCAGAGAGTTGGGAATCTGTGGAATTCTCTGCCACAGAAGGCAGTGGAGGCCAATTCACTGAATGTTTTCAAGAGAGAGTTAGATACAGCTCTTAGGGCTAACGGAACCAAGGGATATGGGGAGAAAGCAGGAACGGGGTACTGATTGTAGATGATCATATTGAATGGCGGTGCTGGCTCGAATGGCCGAATGGCCTACTCCTGCACCTATGTTTCTATGTTTCTGTTTCTATGTCTCAACCACCTCCTCCGGCAGCTCATTCCATGCACCCACCTCCCATTGTGTGTGAAGGAACGTTGCCGCTCAGGTTTCTACTGCGGATGCTGGAATCGTAGTTAGCCAACAACGTGCGGGCAGCATCTGTGGAGGCAATGGATGAGCGACATTTCCAGTCGGGAACCTCACTGAGACCGTACCTCTGGCTGCACACGGGAACCTTCTCAGACATGGCGATTTCAAAGCTGAACGAGGTTTGTGATATTTATTTTCATGCATTCTCCACACGATAATGAATAACATGGAAACATAGAAACATAGACAATAGGTGCAGGAGTAGGCCAATCGGCCCTTCGAGCCTGCACCACCATTCAATATGATCATGGCTGAACATCCAACTCAGTATCCTGTACCTGCCTTCTCTCCATACCCCGATTCCTTTGAGCCACAAGGGCCACATCTAACTCCCTCTTAAACATAGCCAATGAACTGGGCTCAACTACCTTCTGTGGCAGAGAATTCCACAGATTCACCACTCTCTGTGTGTATTTTTTTTTTCCTCATCTCGGTCCTATAAGATTTCCCCCAGTTAACCCAGTAGAAATATCGAAACAAAGTCCGGCTTAAAAGTTGAAAATGTAAATTTGTTTGTCAGCCCCTGTTTTCCATTAAAAGAGGAAATTAGCTGCGAATTTAACTGTTTAGTTTAGTTTAGTTTAGAGATA
This sequence comes from Amblyraja radiata, assembly GCF_010909765.2. NCBI lineage: Eukaryota > Metazoa > Chordata > Chondrichthyes > Rajiformes > Rajidae > Amblyraja > Amblyraja radiata. Next base: position 30,207,509 of record NC_045986.1, on the reverse strand, counting down.
CGGCGCGAAACGGGCCCTTCGGCCCAACAAGTCCGTGCAGACCAGCGATCCCTGCACACTAACACTATCCCACACACACACTATGGACAATTTACAATTACACCAAAGCCAATTTACTTAAAAATGCTGGAGAAACTCAGCGGGTGCGGCAGCATCTATGTGGAGCGAAGGAAATAGGCAACGTTTCGGGACGAAACCCAAAGGGTTTCGGCCCGAAACGTTGCCTATTTCCTATAGTGGAGATTCTTCAACTCTTTGCATGGAGCGAAGGAAATAGGCAACGTTTCGGGACGAAACCCTTCTTCAGATTTCGGCTTAGTTTAGTTTGGAGATACAGCGCGGAAACAGGCCCTTCGGCCCACCGAGTCCGCGCCGACCAGCGATCCCCGCACACTAACACTATCCTACACACACACACACACACACACTCGGGACAGTGTTTAAGACTTATTGACCAAAGCCTAATTAACCTACAAACCTGCGCGTCTTTGGAGTGTGGGAGGAAACCGGAGCACCCGGAGAAAACCCACGCGGGCAGGTCACGGGGAGAACGTACAAACTCCGTACAGACAGCGCCCGTAGTCAGGATGGAACCCGGGTCTCTGGCGCTGTGAGGCAGCAACTCTACCGCTGAGCCACTGTGCCGCCCACTGCTTCTTTGATTCAAAATGAATACAGAGTCTTTACAAGCAGAGACAACTTGGATCTAAAGCTGCCCCTTTTGCAGTAGAGTCTGAAGAAGGGTTTCGGCCCGAAACGTCGCCTATTTCCTTCGCTCCATAGATGCTGCTGCACCCGCTGAGTTCCTCCAGCAATTTTGTGTACCTTTTGCAGTAGAGTTGATTTTGTAAGAATAGTGTTGCAATATCGCAGCCCAGTGGCTGAGAAATGAACAACCTCTAGCTGGTAGACAAAAATGCTGGAGAAACTCAGCGGGTGCAGCAGCATCTATGGAGCGAAGGAAATAGGCAACGTTTCGGGTCTCGGACTATCTTTGATCGGATTTTAACAGGCTTTGCCTTGCACTAGACGTTATTCCCTGATCATGTACCTGGATGGCTGGATTGTAATCATGTATTGTCTTTCTGCTGACTGGTTAGCACGCAACAAAAGCTTTTCACTGCACCTCCGTACACGTGACAATAAACTAAACTAAACTAAAAATATAACATATTCCTGGCCTTTGTCACAAACACTTTCTGTGTAAAGCAACTAGTCATCAGTTTAGTTTAGTTTAGAGATACAGCACGGGAACAGGCCCTTCTGCCCACTGAGTCTGTGACCAGCGATCCCTGCACATTAACACTATCCTACACACACTACAGACAATTGTGCATGTATACACTGAGCCAATTAACCTACAAACCCGTACTTTGGAGTGTGGGAGGAAACCGAAGATCCCGGAGAAAACCCACGCGGGTCACGGGGAGATCGTGATTGTGTATTGCAGGGGTGGGGAACCTTTTCATGTTGGAATGCTGCATTAAGTTAGCTGTAATCTAATAACTCCACATCCAAGAAACTTCAATTAGATATACTTCAAAATGTACATTATTGTGTTAAAATAGCCCTCATGACTTACTAATGTTTTAATTGTGCCCGTCAGTCGGGGAGGATTATGTTGTTGAATCTTCTTTTACTCTTTACTATTTTAAATACGTTCATTTTAAGATTAAAAATAATAAAAGACGAACAAAAACATATTAATAAAAGTAAAAGGATTTGTTCTACAAGATTTGGATTCATTCAAAAGGCCACACATAATGGCCTTGAGTCCGCAGGTTCTCCACCCCTAGTGTATTGTCTTTCCACCGACTGGATAGCATGCCACAAAAGCTTTTCACTGTACCTCGGTACATGTGACAATAAACTGAACTCAACTCAACTAAAGGGGTGGAAGATTGCAACCTTCAGGTGGTCCGCCCTGTTTCGACTAATGCAATCGACTCGACATGCACAAACGGAAGATCAAATAGAACAAGTGCGGCCTGACCCGCTGAGTTACTCCAGCACTCTGTGAAACATCACCTATCCATGTTCTCCACAGATGCTGCCTGACCCGCTGAGTTACTCCAGCACTCTGTGAAACGTCACCTATCCATGTTGTCCACAGATGCTGCCTGACCCACTGAGTTACTCCAGCACTCTGTGAAACATCACCTATCCATGTTGTCCACAGATGCTGCCTGACCCACTGAGTTACTCCAGCACTCTGTGAAACGTCACCTATCCATGTTCTCCACAGATGCTGCCTGCCTGACCCACTGAGTTACTCCAACACTGTGTGTCTATCTTTTGTACTCCACTCAACCTCTTGAATCTGAAACAAGAAGAGAAAATGTTGAAAAGACTCAGCTGTCCAGGCAGCTCCCGTGAAAAGGGAAAGAGTTAACACCTCAAATAAACGCACTTCGTCAGAACTGACAAAGTGAGAAAAAACAATGTATTTAATTTGCGGGGAGGGAGGGAGGGAGAGGGATATCCCCAGGGCCAGACTCGCGCTGAGCTAGATAATGTGCTCATTGAGAAGGATGGGAGCTTTCTACTGCAGTAAACAACATATTATTCTTCAATGAATCCATTCACCATTAACGGCCTTCGATCCTGTCAACATTGGGTGAGGTCATTGTTTTTCCTAAAGCTCGGGTGACAGGTAAGAATCTTGGCTTTTTTGTTGTGCCACGGATAAACAAACAAAATACTATTCATAGAACCATTGGGCCAGCAATGAACCAACTGTGGGTGTGTTTACACTGGCAGAGTTGGATGCTTCGTTAGTTCATAGGTCGTAGGGGCAGAATTAGGCCATTCGGCCCATCGAGTATACTCTGCCATTCAATCGTGGCTGATCTATCATCCCCCCCCCAATCCCATTCTCCTGCCTTCTCCCCATAACCCATGATAAGGTCTTCAGTGAAAGGACACACACTAGCGGCAATTTTACATAAATACCAATCCAATTAACCTACAAACCTGTACGTCTTTGGAGTGTGGGAGGAAACCGAAGATCTCGGAGAAAACCCATGCGGGTCACGGGGAGAACGTGCAAACTCTGCACAGACAGCGCCCGCAGTCGGGGTCGAACCCGGGTCCCTGGCGCTGTAAGGCAGTAACTCTACCGTTGCCCCACCGTGTCGAAGGGCCTGTTTCTGTGCCTTCTGACTCTGACTACATGTTACGCCTGGAGTCCTTGATGCAATTATCAGCTGCATGAGATGATCATATCCTTCTACAAACCACTTGGAGACTGGGATTGCTCCAATTAGCAGTTGTATTGTTATTACCTCATCTCTATTCCCTGAAGAAATAACCTGGTGTGGATTGATTTAGCTGCCGTCATTGCCATGCCAGGTCTCACCTCCTGTAGTTAAGAGACCTAATTCAAATAATTTTTATATGTCTAAATAAATAAACTTCTGTAAGTAAGTAAGTTTATTGGCCAAGTATTCACATACAAGGAATTTGCCTTGGTGCTCCGCCCACAAGTAACAACATGACATACAGTGACAGTTACGAATGACTCAGAAAACACTAAACATTAATAATAATAAGACATTAATGATAAAACACCATTGATCAAGCACGTGAACCAACAGAATACCAGATCAAAGGGGGGCTGTTAAGTAGAGCAACTACTCGTGGATAAAAACTGTTTTTATGTCTGGCTGTGGCAGCTTTGACAGCCCGGAGTCGCCTTCCAGAGGGAAGTGATTCAAAGAGTTTGTGGGCAGGGTGAGAGGGGTCAGAGATGATCTTACCCGCTCGCTTCCTGGCCCTTGCTGTGTACAGTTCACCTTCAGTAATGACTTGTCTAAGTAGATTTCATTTTTTTTGAGGAAAAGTATTGGTTCCAGTAAATCCCACTTTTCTATAAGTCCTGCCACATATATCAGTGACTGAAATAAAACGTTTAAAGCACAGCACAGAAACAGACCTTTCGAACCACATTTGGACTACGCACTTTCTGCGTGGGACCCGTACACAAATAGAAATATTTCTTCCATCGAACGTGTCCAAAGACAGGCAGCTCGATTTGTTACTAATTCCTATGAGAGAGAAGCGAGTGTTCCCAAACTTCTGAATTCTCTGGGGTGGAACCCTCTCCAAGACGTTTGACCCTGTTTCTACAAAATGTTAAATGGCCAACTCGACATAGATGACCAGACCTACACTAAACCCAAACCTATTAGGAGCAGACGAGGGCGTTCGATCCAATTTGAGATTCCAGCTACCAAGGCAGATGTGTACAGCAATTCATTCTACCCCCGCACAATTAAAGCATGGAATAGTCTTCACCCTCTCATAGTTACCCAACCAGACACAACTAAATTTAACTAAATTTAACGAAGGTCTGAAGAAGGGTTTCGGCCCAAAATGTCGCCTATTTCCTTCGCTCCATAGATGCTGCCTCACCTGCTGAGTTTCTCCGCGGGTGAGGCAGTATCTATGGAGTGAAGGAATAGGTGACGTTTCAGGTCGAGACCCTTCGGGTCTCGACCCGAAACATCACCTATTCCTTCGAAGAAGGGTCTCGACTCCGAAACGTCGCCTATTTCCTTCGCTCCATAGATGCTGCCTCACCCGCTGAGTTTCTCCAGCATTTTTGTCTACCTTCGATTTTCCAGCATCTGCAGTTCCTTCTTAAACACCTTCTCTCCAGAGATGTTGCCTGTCCCGCTGAGTTACTCCAGCATTTTGTACCAACCTTCACTAAAAATAACAATTAAACTAACAACTAAACTAACCCTTAAAACAAAAGCTAAATGGCCAGTGATGTAAACAGTGAATCTATTTTGGCAGCCCTTTGTGTTTCTTCGATGGGGTACAAAAGGTTATTAGTTCATAAGCCCCACGTTTGAAGGATCTGTTCATGTTCAGGGCCAATAGACAATAGGTGCAGGAGTAGGCCATTCGGCCCTTCGAGCCAGCATCGAGCCATCAGGGTTTTCCTGGTGATTCCTTGACCCACATTCACGTTCTGAATCCACTTTAGTTTCAAGGAGGAAACTTTAGACACTAATCAGTTGCAGCATCTTTGTGACATCACAACCCCTGTCAGTTTAAATAATCAAACTACCTTGTGATGTAAGGGCAGGTCAAGCACTAACTGCTGGTTACCCAGGACCAGAATAGCAGATAGAAACTTGATCTTTTCCCCAGACATACTTATAAAGATACAATATCTCAAGGGAATTTATTCTAAGTTCTTAGCTTGATTATAACCACATTTATTTTTTAATTTCTAGACAATAGACAATAGGTGCACATGAGGCCATTCGGCCCTTCGAGCCAGCACCGCCATTCACTGTGATCATGGCTGATCATCCCCAATCAGTACCCCGTTCCTGCCTTCTCCCCATATCCCCTGACTCCGCTATCTTTAAGAATAGACAATAGACAATAGGTGCAGGAGTGGGCCATTCGGCCCTTCTTATTGGCTGGCAAAGACCCAAAACGTTGAAAAGGAGCAGATATTAAAGTTGGTGACATTTGTGTCGTGCGTGAGTGATGAGGTGAGTACGTCTGCAAGTGTGGAATAGATTTAAAATTAATTAAATACCTGGTGTAAAGTGTAATGAAAGTGGAATGCTGTTTGGACCAGGTTACATTTCTAGACCCTTCTTCAGATATACATAGATATATATATTGATATATAGATCGGTATAGATATAGAGGTTTTAAGAAGGAACTGCAGATGCTGGAAAATCGAAGGTAGACAAAAATGCTGGAGAAACTCAGCGGGTGCAGCAGCATCTATGGAGCGAAGGAAATAGGCAACGTTTCTGGCCGAAACCGTTTTTGTGTGTGTGTGTGGGTGTGGGGGGGGGGGGGGGGGGGGTGTGTGTATGTGTGTGGGGGGGGGGGGGGTGTGCGAGTGTGTGTGTGTGTGTGTGTGGGGGGGGGGGGGGGGGGGGTTGTGGGGGGGGGGGGGGGGGGGGGGGGGGTGTGGGGGGTGGTGTGGGTTTGTGTGTGTGTGTGTGTGTGTGTGGGGGCTGTGTGTGTGGGGGCTGTGTGTGTGTGTGTGTGGGTGTGTATATGGGGGGAGGGGGGTGAGGGGTGCGCGACGCTAGTTATTTCTCGCTTCTCAAACATTGATTAGGCACTAAACAAAGGTCAGGTTTGATGAAGTCAGGGCGGCAGTGAAGGAGTTAACCCGAGTGCTGGAGTAACAAAGGAGCTGGTGAAACTTCCTGTGCCGCTGGTGAGTGAGTGAGTGTCTGTCTGTGCGGGCAGGCGGGCGGAGAGTGGCGACACAATCAGAATGGGTTTGTGTGTGGGGTAGAAATGATGGAGCCTCTGGGGACCAAACCTCGCTCCGGCCCCCGGCCCCCGGCCCCCGGCCCCCGGCCCCCGGCCCCCAGCTAGTGGCAGGTAGCTCATCTTGTGTTCATATTAATCGCACGTCGCATCTCCCTCCCTCCCTCTCCCTTTCTCTCTCTTTCCCTCCCTCTCCCCCTTTCTCTCTCCCTCTCTCCTTTCCTCTCCCTCCCTCTCTTCCTCTCTCCCTCTCTCCGTCCGTCTCTCCCTCCCTCTATTCTTCCCTCTCCCCATCCCTCTCTCCCTCCCCCTCTCTCTCCCTCTCCCCTCTCTCCCTCCATCCCCTCTCTCTCTCTTTCTCTCTCTCCCTCCCTCTCTCACTCTCTCTCCGTCCATCTCCGCCTCTCTGTCTGTCTGTCTCTCAAGATCTGTTCTTTTTTATTGAGATCTCTGTTTTCAAGAGAGAGTTATATTTAGCTCTTGGGGCTAACGGAATCAGGGGATGTGGGGAGAAGGCAGGAACGGGGTACTGATGTTGGATGATCAGCCGTGATCACATTGAATGGCTCGAAGGGCTGAATGGCCTCTACTCCTGCACCTGTTGTCTATGTTTCTATCGGGCTCGAGGGCCAGATATCTCTGCTGAGCTCAGGCATTGGTGCCGCTGATGGAGATGGGACGACTGTCCTGGTTTAAACCCCCAGCCTGTACCTTGCCCCTGTGCCATGAGTGTGTGGTGACGGGCATTGTAAGCGTTGTGGTGTTTGCAGGACAAGGATGCGGTGGTGCCGGAAGACCTCGGCCTCTTGGGCTTGGGGAGGGTCCGTGTCAGAATCTCGCACCCCATATTTCACTTTGGGCAGCTTACACCCCCACCCCCCCAGCTGATAGACACAGAATGCTGGAGTAACTCAGCGGGACAGGCAGCATCTCTGGAGAGAAGGAATAGGCGATGTTTCGGGTCGAGACTAAGTCAGGAGAGAGGGAGATACAGAGATATGGAAGGGCAAGGTGTGAAAATGAGGCAACAAAGGGGATGGAGATCAAGGAAAATGTAGACTAGATCATTGTTATACCCCAGTGTATGAATATTGACTTTAAGTAACCCTTGCTTTCCCTCTCTCTCCATCCCGCCCCCATCCCAGTTCTCTGACCAGTCTGACTGTCCTCCTGATTTAATGTTATCTCTGTACGCCTCGTTGTCAACTTCTCCTCGCTAACAACGATCTATTCTACATTTTCATTGAGCTTCGTCTCCTTTGATCTCTCGTTTTCACACCTTACCCTTCCATATCTCTGTGTCTCCCTCTCCCCTGACTATCAGTCCGAAGAAGGGTCTCGACCCGAAACGTCACCCATTCCTTCTCTCCAGAGATGCTGCCTGTCCCGCTGAGTTACTCCAGCACTTTTTGTTCATAAGGAGCAGAATTAGGCCATTCGGCCAAGATATGGCTGATCTATCTCTCCCTCCTAACCCCATTCTCCTGCCTTCTCCCCATAACCCCTGACACCCGTACTGATCTAGAATCTATCTATCTCTGCCTTAAAAATATCAATTCACTTCTATAAAGAGAGAGCTAGATAGGGCTCTTGAAGATAGCGCAGAGGATATGGGGAGAAGGCAGGAACGGGGAACTGATTGGGGATGATCAGCCACGATCACATTGAATGGCGATGCTGGCTCGATGGGCCGAATGGCCTACTCCTGCACCTATTGTCTATTGTCTATCTTTGTTGTAAACCAGCATCTTCAGTTCCCACTCCGTGTCCGAACAATGTGTGAACTCCTCATGGAACAGGCCCTTCGGCCCACAATGCCCATGCCGAGATGTACTCCTCCTCTTCCCTCACGTGATCCACATCCTTCAATTTCCTGGACTTCCTGCCCCTATTTAAAAGCTTCTTAAACGCCACTGTGGTATCTGTCTCCACTACCGCCCCTGGCAACGCGCTCCAGGCACCCACCACCCCAGCACCCACCACCCCAGCACCCACCACCCCAGCACCCACCACCCCAGCACCCACCACCCCAGCACCCACCACCCCTGCACCCACCACCCCAGCACCCACCACCCCAGCACCCACCACCCCAGCACCCACCACCCCAGCACCCACCACCCCAGCACCCACCACCCCAGCACCCACCACCCCAGCACCCACCACCCCTGCACCCAGCACTCACCACCCCAGCACCCACCACCCCAGCACCCACCACCCCAGCACCCACCACCCCAGCACCCACCACCGCAGCACCCACCACCCCAGCACCCACCACCCCAGCACCCACCACCCCAGCACCCACCACCCCAGCACCCACCACCCCAGCACCCACCACCCACCACCCCAGCACCCACCACCTAGCACCCACCACCCCAGCACCCACCACCCCAGCACCCAGCACCCACCACCCCAGCACCCACCACCCCAGCACCCACCACCCCAGCACCCCAGCACCCAGCACCCACCACCCCAGCACCCACCACCCCAGCACCCACCACCCCAGCACCCAGCACCCACCACCCCAGCACCCACCACCCCAGCACCCACCACCCCAGCACCCACCACCCCAGCACCCACCACCCCAGCACCCACCACCCCAGCACCCACCACCCCAGCACCCACCACCCCAGCACCCAGCACCCACCACCCCAGCACCCACCACCCCATCACCCATCACCCACCACCCCATCACCCACCACCCCAGCACCCACCACCCCATCACCCACCACCCCATCACCCACCACCCCATCACCCATCACCCACCACCCCATCACCCACCACCCCAGCACCCACCACCCCATCACCCACCACCCCATCACCCACCACCCCATCACCCACCACCCCATCACCCACCACCCCATCACCCACCACCCCATCACCCATCACCCACCACCCCAGCACCCACCACCCCATCACCCATCACCCACCACCCCATCACCCACCACCCCATCACCCACCACCCCATCACCCACCACCCCATCACCCATCACCCACCACCCCAGCACCCACCACCCACCACCCCAGCACCCACCACCCCAGCACCCAGCACCCACCACCCCAGCACCCACCACCCCATGTGTCATACATCTCCTTCACGTCCTGTCCCTCTCACCCTAAAGCTGTGCCCTCTAGTCCTTGACATTTGACATCATTTGATTCATTTTCTATATGTAAATTAACGCCTTTGGTTTTAAAAGCAGGAAAGCTTGGATGGGTTCACGTGGTCGACTGATCTCCTTACGTACACGGGTGCTTAGCTTTATCTAGTTTAGTTCAGAGATACAGCGCGGACACAGGCCCTTCGGCCCATCGAGTCCGCACCGACCAGCGATCCCCGCACACTAACACTATCCTACACACACTAGGGACAATTTACACATACACCAAGCCAATTAACCTACAAACCTGCACGTCTTTGGAGTGTGGGAGGAAACCGGAGCACCCGGAGAAAACCCACGCAGGTCACGGGGAGAACGTGCAAACTCCGTACAGACAGCGCCCGTAGTCAGGATCGAACCCGGGTCTCTGGCGCTGTGAGGCAGCAACTCTACCGCTGCGCCACCGTGGAGGTTTTGTTCCGCCTCTACAGGTAGCTGGCCCAGGACCTGAGGGTGAAAGGCAACGTTTGTTGGCTGCGTGACCCAGGATCTAGCCCAGCAAATGCAGACACAAGGAACTGCAGGATCCACAACCTTGTGTGGTTAAACACAGCGCTCAGCCGGTCAGGCAGCGTCTCAGCAGAACATGGCGAGGTGGATATACAGACATAGGAAACAGGTGCAGGAGGAGGCCATTCAGCCCTTCGAGCCAGCACTGCCATTCATTGTGATCATGGCTGATCATCCCCAATCAATAACCCGTGCCTGCCTTCTCCCCATATCCCTTGATTCCACTAGCCCCTAGACCTCTATCTAACTCAATAATGCAAAGAAGAGTCCTGACCCGAAACATCACCTATCCATGTTCTCCACAGATGCTGCCCGACCCGCTGAGTTACTCCAGCACTCTGTGAAACGTCACCTATCCATGTTCTCCACAGATGCTGCCTGACCCGCTGAGTTACTCCAGCACTGTGTGAAACGTCACCTATCCATGTTCTCCACAGATGCTGCCTGGCCCGCTGAGTTACTCCAGCACTCTGTGAAACGTCACCTATCCATGTTCTCCACAGATGCTGCCTGACCTGCTGAGTTATGGTGCAGCAGCATCTATGGAGCTAAGGAAATAGGCAACGTTTCGGGCCGAAACCCTTCTGGAAATAGGCAACGTTTCGGGCCGAAACGTTGCCTATTTCCTTAGCTCCATAGATGCTGCTGCACCATAACTCAGTGGGTCAGGCAGCATCTGTGGAGAACATGGATAGGTGACGTTTCACAGAGTGCTGGAGTAACTCAGCGGGTCAGGCAGCATCTGTGGAGAACATGGATAGGTGACGTTTCACAGAGTGCTGGAGTAACTCAGCGGGTCAGGCAGCATCTGTGGAGAACATGGATAGGTGACGTTTCACAGAGTGCTGGAGTAACTCAGCGGGTACAGCAGCATCTATGGAGCTAAGGAAATAGGCAACGTTTCGGGCCGAAACCCTTCTGGAAATAGGCAACGTTGCCTATTTCCTTAGCTCCATAGATGCTGCTGTACCCGCTGAGTTACTCCAGCACTCTGTGAAACGTCACCTATCCTGTGTTCTCAGCCACGTTCCAACTGCGAAGTTTACATCCAGGTTTAGGAAGCAATGATGCAAATGTGTGAAGCTGAACACAATGACCACTGATGGGGTGGAGTCGTTGTTTTGCTTTGCTCTCCTGAACTGCTGTTCATGCACAACAGGCGAGGCAGTGTGCAGGAAGGAACTGCAGATGCCGGTTTACACCGAAGATAGACACAAAATGCTGGAGTAACTCAGCGGGACAGGCAGCATCTCTGGAGAGACGGAATGGGTGACGCTTCGGGTTGAGACCCTTATGAAAGGTTAAAGTATGAAAAGGGAATGCCGAATGGATCATTGTTTGCTCTGGGAGGGGGACAGCGAGTCGTGATTTGTTGGTTCACATGCTTGATCAATGGTGTTTTATCATTAATGTTTTATTATTATTAATGTTTAGTGTTTTCGTGACTGTCACTGTATGTCATGTTGTTACTTGTGGGCGGAGCACCAAGGCAAATTCCTTGTATGTGAACACTTGGCCAATAAACTTACTTACTTACTTTAATCAGGAGGACAGTGGAACAAGTGGGAGAACTGGGATGGGGGAAGGATGGGGAGAGGGAGAGGGAGAGCAAGGGCTACTTGGCTCGGAGCTGTGTGGTGCTGTCGGCTGGCTGGGTGACTGCCTTAAAGCTGAGCCACGTTTTGCGGAGAGAAACATGTCTTTGTGGCTGAACTGGTTTGTCTGCAGCTGCGTTAGACGTGCCAGCAACATCTCAACGTTGTGGGATTGGACTTGTTGGGATTGTGGCGCAATCCGTTTTAACCGGAGGATGCCCCATCCAAGAAACTTGGAGCCGGCAGCATCTGTGGAGAACATGTGCTGGTGGCGTTTCAGGTCGGGACCTTTCTTCAGCCTGAAAGAAATAAAGAAAAACGGGTCTCGGGTGGAGAATGAAGGAACTGCAGGCACTGGTTTAGAAATGAAGTTCAGACATAAAGTGCTGGAGTAACTCAGCGGGTCAGGCAGCATCTGTGGAGAACACGGATAGGTGACGTTTCACAGAGTGCTGGAGTAACTCAGCGGGTGCAGCAGCATCTATGGAGCTAAGGAAATAGGCAACGTTTCGGGCCGAAACCCTTCCGGGTTTCGGCCCGAAACGTTGCCTATTTCCAGAAGGGTTTCGGCCCGAAACGTTGCCTATTTCCTTAGCTCCATAGATGCTGCTGCACCATAACTCAGCGGGTCAGGCAGCATCTGTGGAGAACATGGATAGCTGACGTTTCACAGAGTGCTGGAGTAACTCAGCGGGTCAGGCAGCATCTGTGGAGAACTTGGATAGGTGACGTTTCACAGAGTGATGGAGTAACTCAGCGGGTCAGGCAGCATCTGTGGAGAACTTGGATAGGTGACGTTTCACGGAGTGATGGAGTAACTCAGCGGGTCAGGCAGCATCTGTGGAGAACATGAAAGAAATAGTCTTCGGAAAGGCTCCAAACCGAAACGTCACCTGTTCCCTTTTCTCGAGAGATGCTGCCTGATACACTGAGTTACTCCAGCACTTTGTGTCCTTCCATGTAATAATCTGCACCTGCAGTTCCTTGTTTCTCCCCAGAGAACAACATGTACTGATTGTATTTGCTGTTTATATTTTGAATGCAGAGCGGCGCAGCGGGTAGTGCAGCTGCCTAGCAGCGCCAGAGACCCAGATCCCATCCCATCCTGACCTCACATGCTGTCCGTGTGGAGTTTGCACGTTCTCCCCGTGACCGCATTTGTTTCCTCCCACATCCCAAAGACGTGTGGGTTTGTGGGTTAATTGGCCCCCAGTGTGCAGGTCAGTCTGCTGATTCCACTGGAACAAGCGAGCGCCCCCGCAAAACCCACGCGGGCCACGGGGAGAACGTGCAAACTCCGCACAGACAGCATGTCAGGATCCGCGTAGTCAGGATCGAACCCGGCTCACTGGCGCTGTGAGGCAGCAACTCTACCGCTGCCCAGCTGAGGGGGTAAAGATTTGATAGGAACCTGAGTTGCAACTTTTTTGCACAAGGGGAGATGAGTGTACGGAATGAGCTGCCGGAGAAGGTAGTTGAGGCAGATACATTCACAACATTACGGTGCCAGAGACCCGGGTTCGATCCTGACTGCGGGCACCGTCTGTACCTGGCTTTTGCCCGATTGCTCCGATTTCCTCCCAAACTCCAAAAATATGCAGGTTTGCAAGTTAATTGGATGCTGTAAATTGACCCGAGTGTGCAGGATAGAATTAGTGTCCGGTTAATTGATTGGCCGGCGCGGACCCAGTGGGCCGAAGGGCCTGTTTCTGTGCTGTTTCTCTAAACTAAGCTCCAAATGCAACAAGGCCTCAGGATGGTGTTCCCGTCCCGTGACTCTGCTCCATGTTCTCAGTTACTTTCAGTTTCAATTCCGGGTCCACCTTTATTTTTCTCATTGCTGAAGATGAATAATTAGCCGAAAATATTTAAACCATAAATAGTGTAAGATGATAACCAACCCTGATACACCTGCGACAGGTAACCAACCTGTCCTCATCCTTTCCCATCACCCCGTCCCACTGTCCCCAACAGCAGAGCCAGAAATGTTTCAAATATCTTGACTTTTACAGACAACTTGATAAAATTAATTCCACAAATTTAATAATTGAGGCAACGTTGGGATTAAGCGGTTCTTTGTGTCTGGTATGTGTTTACAAGATGTTCTGAATTCAGGAGTGTGTGTAAGCGCGCCTGTGTGCACTCTTGCGTGTGTACGTGTGCGTGTGTGCACACGTGTGTTTGTACACATGTGTGTGTGCACACGTGTGTGTTTGCACATGTGTGTGTATGTGCGCATGCGTGTGCACATGTGTGTGTATGTGCGCATGTGTGTGCACACATGTGTGTGTGTGTGTATGTACACGTGTGTGTGCACAATTCTAATGCACTGGGAGCAGGGTTTTTGGTTCGTGCAGGAAGGAACTGCAGACGCTGGTTTAAACCGAAGATAGACACAAAACGCTGGAGTAACTCACTGGGACCGGCCGCATCTCTGGAGAGAAGGAATGGGTGACGTTTCGGGTCGAGATCCTTCCTCAGACCCTCTGGTTTAAACCAAAGAGTCAAGGGAAGAGTTACGGAATCAAGGGAAATGGGGGAAAGCAGGAACTGGTACTGATTGGGGATGATCAGCCATGATCACACTGAATGGCGGTGCTGGCTCGAAGGGCCGAATGGCCTACTCCTGCACCTATTTTCTTTGTTTCTATGAAGAGAGACCGTAAAAGCTGACTCCCAGTCTGAAGAAGGTTCTCGACCCAAAACGTCACCCGTTCCTTCTCTCTAGAGATGCTGCCTGACCCGCTGAGTTACTCCAGCGTTTTGTGTCTATCTGGGCTTTTTGCTCTGTTGCTTGTCGGGTGAGTTGTTTGCTGTCTCTGTTGCTCATGGCCTGCTGTGGGCTGGATATTCTGGGATGGATAATCACCTGCTGGCTTGGGCACGGAGTTGTGAGTGCGCCTCTGTGTTGCCTCTGTGTTGCCGCGCTGTGACATATGGCAGCTTGCCTCCCTTGTGTCTGTAAGACAATGGCATCGACTCGAATGGTGAACCCCCACCCCCGCCCAGCAGTCATGATCAGACTTGCTTCTGAACTGAAAGATAGATACACAGTGCTGGAGTAACTCAGCGGATCAGGCAGCATTACTGGAGAAAATGGAATAGGTGACGTTTCGGGTCAAGACTCTTCTCCGGACTGAGGCTCAATTCAGGTACTTGCAACTTGTTGCATGTTTGACAAACCAGTGCTGGACTTGCATGCTGAATGATGAGGCTGTGGAGTGATGCAGGGTAGTGTGACCAAGGGGCACAGGCGTGAAGTTCCATGAATGATTGGCTGGCTTTACCGCGCATTAAACGTTATTCCCTGATGTATCTGGACACTGTAAATGGCTCGATTGTAATCATGTGTTAGACAATAGACGACAGGTGCAGGATTAGGCCAATCGGCCCTTCGAGCCAGCACCGCCATTCACTGTGATCATGGCAGATCATCCCCAATCAGTACCCCGTTCCTGCCTTCCCCCCATATCCCTTGCGTATAGTCTTTCCGCTGACTGGTCAGCACGCAACAGCAGCTTTTCACTGTACCTCGGCAATAAACTAAACTGTGACTGAACGGATCGACGACGTTTCAGGTCAGGATTGCTTCTGCACTTGATGATCTGTTTTGTATTCTCCTGGCTATGTTTGTTACTATTTATTTAACTCGTTCATACTTGCTTCAGAGGGAGCTAAGGTGCTTTCAGCTGCCTTATAGTTTTCGGGTAGTTGGTTGTTGGGGGATGCATCTGATTGGGACAAAGTGTCCACTGGTCTTTTTGATTGATTAAGGCATCACGCAGTGGGGCAGCGGGTAGAGCTGCTGCATTACAGCGTCGGAGACCCGGGTTCGATCCTGACCTACGGGTGCTGCCTGTGTGGAGTTTGCACGTTCTCCCTGTGTGTTCCCACCCGATGCTGTAACTGTGGCATCTGGGGGGGGGGGCGACTTATGCCGGAGACAGCTATCCGGGAGACAGAAAAGCCGGAAATCTCCAATGTTTCCCCCTCTACCCTCGAGCTCTGTGCCGAACAACTGGCGCTAGTCCACACTGGCATTTTCAACCAGTCCATGGAACCCAGGTCTCTGGCGCTACGAGACAGCGACTCTACCCCTCTCCCGCCGACTCCACTCTCAGTCGCGGCAACATCCCCGTAAATCTTCTCTGCACCCTTCCCAACTTGACAGCATCTTTCCCATAACAGGGTGCCCAGAACTGAACACAATGCTCTAAATGCGGCCTCTCCAACTTCTTATCTTCTACATTCGTTTAGTTTCGAGATGCAGCACGGAAACAGGCCCCTCGGCCCCACCGAGTCCTCGCCCAACTGTTATAGACGTCCACAAACAGCTCTGATTTTGGAAACAATCCTTGAGCAACCATATACTTGAACTTGAAATAAGTAAGTCTATTGGCCAAGTATTCACATACAAGGAATTTGCCTTGGTGCTCCGCCCACAAGTAACAACATGACATACAACATGACAATTTTCAACACCGGAATTGGAGGAACAGCGCCTCATATTCCGCTTGGGGAGTCTGCATCCTGGTGGCATGAACATTGAATTCTCACAATTCTGTTAACCCTTGCTGTCTCCTCCCCTTCCCACCTCAGCCCTCGGGCTCCTCCTCCTCCTTTTTCCTTTCTTCTCCCCCCACCCCCTATCAGTCTGAAGAAGGGTTTCGGCCCGAAATGTTGCCTATCTCCTTCGCTCCATAGACGCTGCTGCACCCGCTGAGTTTCTCCAGCATTTTTGTCTACCTTCGATTTTCCAGCATCTGCAGTTCCTTCTTAAACACATGACATACAGTGACAGTTACGAATGACTCAGAAAACACTAAACTTTAATAATAATAAAACATTAATGATAAAACACCATTGATCAAGCATGTGAACCAAATGTAATGTTTTTAAACCAATGCTTATCTCTCAGTCCCGGCCTAACATGCTGTGCTGCTGAAGGAATGAATTAAAATCTCCAGTTGGCATCAGCAAGGCTAAATGTTCCTTGACCTTGAAGCTCGCTGACAAGTAGTGGGAGTAAGTTGTTGCGTTGGGTTCAGGGCCTTTGTGCCTCCATCTGCAGTGTGTTAGATACTCGCACGGCTTCTGTGTTTAAGAAGGAACTGCAATTAGATGCTGGAAAATCGAAGGTAGACAAAAGTGCTGGAGAAACTCAGCGGGTGCAGCAGCATCTATGTGGAGCGAAGGAAATAGGCGACGTTTCCTTCGCCCCATGCAAAGAGTTAAACAATCTCCACTATAGGAAATAGGCAACGTTTCGGGCCGAAACCCAAAGGGTTTCGACCCGAAATGTTGCCTATTTCCTTCGCTCCATAGACGCTGCTGCACCCGCTGAGTTTCTCCAGCATTTTTGCCTACCTTCGATTTTCCAGCATCTGCAGTTCCTTCTTAAACACAACACAACTTTGGGCGACTGAGGAGACGACTCGCGACCGTACAGGCGACACCCCAGCGACCATGTGGACGCAGCCTAGTCGCTTGTAGATGCCTAAAAAATCGCAGAAAAATCGCCGAAAAAAAATCGCCCTTTACACACTCAGGATCGAACCTGGGGGCCCCTGGCGCTGTACCCCAGTACACGTGTTGGCACCCCAGCGGTTATTTTTGCCCGTGTAGACCAGATCCGCACGTGAACACTGCGTACAGTGCACTAGGACAACGGTAGAGTCGCTGCTGCACCCGTATACACTGTCATGGTGGCAAACCTCTGCATCCCCTCTTGCTTCAACCTGCTGGTTGCCAGCCTCCAAAATTGGGCCGTAAAGGATTGAAACTGGGCCGTGAGGGGTCCAGATTTTATTTTAAACTAGACTAAGTGGGACCCGTTGGGTCCCAGCATCACGGGAGAGCTGGTCCCCCAACGCAATATTCCACCTCTCCAACAATTCCAATATTGGTGGGGGGGTGAGGGGGCTTTCTGGAGCGCTAGTATGGGTGTTGAGGGCTGAAGGAACTGGTTTCCAGAGGGTTAGTATGGCCATTGTGGGCTGAATGGATTCTTGGGCTGGCAGCTCACTCACTCACGGCTGGTGGGCTGGCAGTTGACACGGCTATTCCTTGAAATTCCATTTCAAGCAGGGTGCAAGGCCACCAAATTCAAGTGCAGTTTCTTAACATTTCAAGCAGGGTGCAAGGCCACTAAAGGCAGCGAGTCGTGACCTCTCCCTCCTCCATCTTGCAGAGACTGAGCCACGCCCACACTTCTAAGACTTATAGTCCCTCCCACAAGAAGGGGCGTGGCCTTCATGGCGTGATTGACAGGAGAGAGAATCACAACATTTTTTAAACACTAATAACTCTTTTATTTTTCATCGATGGGAAAAATCCTCTTGTCCTGCGCAGCAGAGGGGGACTCTGAGTAAGATGGCCAAAAATCACAGCCGTAAGTGGCAGCGCTTTTTCTAAAATCAATATACAGAACAACAGGAAGTGGTCAAGATCAGACTGTTAGTAATATAGATTATGAAAAATCATTGTTGAAATAGTCGAGGCGCTGCCTTGCAGCCGTTGTACAAGTTCCAGCGCGCACAGTACAAGCAGGCAGGGCAGTGGGAGCATTCAGTAACCCCAGTCCCAGCGCGCGCGGTGCAAGCAGGCAGGGCAGTGGCAGCATTCAGTATCCCCAGACTTTTATTACCTGCTTTAATTTTGTGTTCAATTATTTAATTTGACACGGTTCGATCCTGACTATGGGCGCTGTCTGTACGGAGTTTGCATGTTCTCCCCGTGACCGGCGTGGGTTTTCTCCGGGTGCTCCGGTTTTCCCCCACACTCCAAAGACGTGCAGGTTTGTAGGTTAATTGGTTCCTGTTAAATTGTAAATTGGCCTCAGTGTGCAGGACGGTGCTGGGCGATCGCTGGTCGGCACGGACACGGTGGGCCGAAGGGCCTGTAACCGCGCGGTATAGCTACAGTCTCGGAAGGCAGAATACAGGCAAGCAGAATTCTGATGCAGCATGGATGAGGTTAAGGGTGATTGCATGGATGTGAATGGTTGCCATGGTTGTTCTGCATCTTCTAAGACTTGTTTTCACTTTGCAGTGGGATAATTCAATGACTGGATGATTTTGAAGACTTGCCTGTTACCAAGAGGCCCCTCTGCTTCCAATGGAGGAGTTGAACGTGAGTGTGCGTTGCCTCTCGATGTGTTAGGGCTGGGGCGGGCAGCATCTGTGGAGGGAACAGATAGTTTGGTTTCAAGTCGGGACCTGTCTTCAGACTGATTGTACTTGGGTTAAGAGAGATGGGAGCTGGACAAAGCCAGTGATAGGTGAACAAAATGCTGGAGTAATTCAGCAGGTCAGGCAGCATCTCTGGACAAAAGAGTCTGGAGAAGTTTGTCTGCCCGAAACATCACCCATTCCTTCTCTCCAGAGATGCTGCCTGACCCGCTGAGTTACTCCAGCACTCTGTCTCTGTCTACTCTAGAATTTAGGATGAGAGGGGATCTTATTGAAACATACAAGATTATCAAGGGCTTGGACACACTAGAGGCAGGAAATATGTTCCCGATGTTGGGGGAGTCCAGAACCAGG
This sequence comes from Amblyraja radiata, assembly GCF_010909765.2. Taxonomy (NCBI): domain Eukaryota; kingdom Metazoa; phylum Chordata; class Chondrichthyes; order Rajiformes; family Rajidae; genus Amblyraja; species Amblyraja radiata. Next base: position 30,188,444 of record NC_045986.1, on the reverse strand, counting down.
GGCCACAGTTTAAGAATAAGGGCTAAGCCATTTAGAACGGAGATGAGGAAACACTTTTTCACACAGAGAGTTGTGAGTCTGTGGAATTCTCTGCCTCAGAGGGTGGTGGAGGCCAGTTCTCTGGATACTTTCAAGAGAGAGCTAGATAGGGCTCTTAAAGATAGCGGGGTCAGGGGATATGGGGAGAAGGCAGGAACGGGGTACTGATTGCATGGCGGTGCTGGCTTGAAGGGCCGAATGGCCTACTCCTGCACCTATTGTCCATTGAAACACTAAATTCTGGAAACGCTCAGCTGGTCAGTAAGGTCATCACGAATAGGAATAGAATTAGACCATTCGTCCCATCAAGTCTACTCCGCCATTCAATCATGGCTGATCTATCTCTCCCTCCTAACCCCATTCTCCTGCCTTCTCCCCATAACCCCTGACACCCGTGTGGTCAGGCAGCATCTGTGGAGAAATAAATATTTCAGATCAGGTTTTTCATCTGAACCAAGGTTGTCTGCCTAGAAAACAGTTCAGGGCAACTTATTATCTAAAAATATACTTTGCATAATAAGGCTTTAGATATTTCCACGGAATGAGAGGCCATCTTCGAATAGAAACTTAGAGTCATAGAGTGACACAGTGTGGAAACCGACCCTTCGGCCCAACTTGCCCACACCGGCCAACACGTCCCGGCTACACTAGTCCCACCTGCCTGCGTTTGGCCCATGTCCCTCAACCCTGTCCTATCCACTGACCTGTGTAGGAAAGAACTGCAGATGCTGGTTTAAATCGAAGAGAGACACAAAATGCTGGCGTAACTCAGCGGGACAGGCAGCATCTCTGGAGAGAAGGAATGGGTGAGGATTCAGGTCTGAAGAAGGGTCTCGACCCAAAACGCCACCCATTCCTTCTCTCCAGAGATGCTGCCTGTCCCGCTGAGTTACTCCAGCATTTTGTGTCATATCCATGTACCTGTCTAACTGCTTCTTAAATGTTGGGATAATACCTGCCTCGACTACCTCCTCCGGCAGCTCGTTCCATACACCCATATCTTGTGTGAAAATGTTTATTTTTGATTGAAGAGTTAATTCTGAATAAAAATCTTGTTTGGTTTGTTTTAAATGAGGTTGTGATAGTTAATATTCTGCCGTGTTTCTGCTTGTGTTTAGAGCAATCTAATACCTGGGCCCCAGGTGGAGATGTTAGTCGACGTGCCCCAACGAATATTGAGGGGGCTTCCTCATGAGGTGACTTTGCAACAGTCCGCAGTTGACGAGAGGCGCATTGGTGAGTGCTTACAGTCATAGAATGATACAGTGTGGGAAACAGGCCCTTCAGCCCAACTTGCCCATACTGGCCAACATGTCTCAGCTACACTAGCCCCACGTGCCTGCACTTGGTCCATATCCCTCCAAACCTGTCCTATCCATGTCCCTGTCTAACAATGTGATAGTCCCAGCCTCAACTACCTCCTCTGGCAGCTTGTTCCATTCACCCACCCACCCTTTGTGTGAAAAAGTTACCTCTCAGATTCCTATTAAATCTTTTCCCCTTCACCTTGAACCTATGTCCTCTGGTCCTCGATTCCCCCACTCTGGGCAAGAGTACGGTGGGCGGCACGGTGGCACAGCGGTAGAGCTACTGCCTTACAGCGCCAGAGACCCGGGTTCGATCCTTGCTACGGGTGCTGATCTAAACAAAGTTTGTACGTTCTCCCCGTGACTTGTGTGGGTTTTCTCCAAGATATTCATTTTCCTCCCACACTCCAAAGACGTGCAGGTTTGTAGGTTAATTTGTTTGGTATAAATGGAAATGTAATATTGTCCCTGGAATGCGTAGGATAGTGTTAGTGTGCGGGGATCGCTGGTCGGTGCGGACTCGGTGGGCCGAAGGGCCTGTATCCGCGCTGTATCTCTAAACTAAACTAAACTAAAGCTGGATTTAATGGGTTTGTTTCTAGAGCTGAGGGAGACTGAGTCACATGTCATCATAACTAAAAATGTAAAGGAACTGAGAAATAAAACCGTGCTTTGAGCCGTTGTGACATCATGGCCGTGTGGCTTCATCAACATTTTGTGTTCCAGGTGTGTGGGCCACCAGGTCTATACAGAAGGGCAGGAGATATGGTCCATTCTCAGGAGAAAAGAAGAAAAAGGCCCGGGTGAATAGCAGCGTGTACATGTGGGAGGTAAGGGCGTTCTGGCGATCAGCTGGGCAGCAACATATGTAACATGCATCACTGGCTTTGTGAACTAATATTAACTTTTTCTGCAAAGTGGGACAGGACAGGCAGCATCTCTGGAGAGAAGGAATGGGTGATGTTTCGGGTCGAGACCCTTCTTCGCACTAATGAGTCTGATGAAGGGTCTCAACTCAAAACGTCATCTATTCCTCTTTTTAGTTTAGTTTAGAGATACAGCGCGGGAACAGACCCTTTCAGCCCACCGTGCCCGCGCCGACAAGCGATCCCCGCACATTAACACGATCCTATACCCACCAGGGACAATTTTTGTTACATTTACCGAGCCAATTAACCTACAAACCTGTACGTCTTTGGAGTGTGGGAGGAAACTAAAGATCTCGGAGAAAACCCACGCAGGTCACGGGGAGAACGTTCAAACTCCGTACAGACAGCGCCCGTAGTCGGGATCGAGCCCGGGTGTCCGGCGTTGCATTCGCTGCAAGGCAGCAACTCTACCGCTGATCCACCATGACCGCCCATCTCTTCTCCAGAGATGCTGCCTGACCTGCTGCTCCAGCATTGTGTGTCCATCTTGGATATGTTTGCGTGTTCGAAGGAACTGTAGATGCAGTTTTAAACTGAAGATAGACACAAAGTGCTGGAGTAACTCAGCGGGACAGGCAGCGTCTCTGGGGTGAAGGAGTGGGTGACGTTTAGGGTCGAGACCTTTCTTCAGCCTGTGAGTCAGGGGAGAGGGGAACTAGAGGCATGAATTAGCTGGCAAATTTGCGGTTGCACTTATTAACTATATGTAACGCAACCTCGTCTGATTCCAATGGACTTTGTCCAGTAAATAAGACATATTGACATTGTTGTGAGGAAATAGATCACCACTGCTGATCGCGAGTTCTTGTGTTCCGTGGCTCCGACATTCACTCCAGACCCTCTGTGAACACAATAGAAAGCGCAAATGATTAAATTTATCTTGCTAAACTCATTATATTGAAACCTGTATCCCTGATTTAAACTGGGGGGGGGGGGGGGGTTATTCTGCTGCTAATCCTTCAATGATATGCCCACGGATGCAATATAACCCTAAACTTACCATGGACAAAATTAATTCATGTTCATAGGAGCAGAATTAGGCCATTCGGCCCATCAAGTCCACTCCGCCATTCAATCGTGGCTGATCTATCTCTCCCTCCTAACCCCATTCTTCTGCCTTCTTCCCGTAAACCCTGACACCCGCACTAATCAAGAATCTATTTATCTCTGGCTTAGAAATACAGTGCATTCAGAAAGTATTCAGACCCCTTCACTCTTTCCACATTTTGTTACGTTACAGCCTTATTCTAAAATGGATTAAATTATTTATTTTTTATCATCAATCTACACACAATGCCCCATAATAAAACAAATGAAACAGGCGTTTAGAAATGTTTGCAAAGTAATTAAAAATAAATAACTGAAATATCACATTTACATCAGTATTTAGACCCTTTACTCAGTACTTTGTTGAGGCACCTTTGGCAGCGATTACAGCCTCAAGTCTTCTTGGGTATGACGCTACAAACTTGGCACACCTGTATTTGGGTAATTTCTCCCATTCTTCTCTGCAGATCCTCTCAAGCTCTGTCGGGTTGGATGGGGAGCGTCGATGCACAGCTATTTTCAGGTCCCTCCAGAGATGTTCGATCGGGTTCAAGTCCAGGCACTGGCTGGGCCACTCAAGGACATTCACAGACTCGTCACGAAGCCACTCCTGCGTTGTCTTGGCTGTGTGCTTAGGGTCTTTGATCATTTGGAAGGTGAAACTCTGCCCCCCCCTCCCCCCCCCCCCCCCAGTCTGAGGTCCTGAACGCTCTGGAGCAGGTTTTCGTCAAGGATCTCTCTGTAGTCTGCAGCATCTAGGCAGCATCTCTGGAGAGAAGGAATGGGTGACGTTTCAGGTCGAGACCCTTCCTCAAACATCATCCATCCCGCAAGGGACTTGCAGCATCTCTGGAGTGAAGGAATGGGTGATGTTTGAAGAAGGGTCTCGACCCGAGTTACTCCAACATTTTGTGTCTATCGTGCGTTTAAACCAGCATCTGCAGTTCCTTCCTGCACAAGTGTAACCCATCTTGGGTGAGACCAGCAACGGTTTTGCCAGCTCTCTGTTCAAATGGAGCACAATGTTATTTTTCAATCCTCTAGCAGTAATGTCCCATGTACTGTTTGCCTCCTTAATTCCTCGTGTCTAAAGTGGCCCATTGTCAAGTTATAATACTCCCATGACCCTTGGAGTGCTATACTGTTAAAGCACGCCAAATACACAGTTGATATTCAAAGTCATCGAAATTCAGATGCAAAAAGCTGCAAATGCAGCTGTCCGATTCATAAGAGCATATTCCGTGTCACCAAATGCGAGCAACTGCATTCTGCATTCTCCCGACTTACATTCCTTGCTGTAGAGTTGGACACACAATGCTGGAGTAACTCAGCGGGACAGACAGGCAGCATCTCCGGAGAGAAGGAGTGGGCGACGTTTCGGGCCGAGACCCTTCTTCAGACCCGAAACGTCGCCCATTCCTTCTCGCCAGAGACATAGAAACATAGACAATAGGTGCAGGAGTAGAGGCCATTCGGGCCTTCGAGCCTGCACCGCCATTCAATATGATCATGGCTAATCATCCAACTCAGTATCCCATACCTGCCTTCTCTCCATATCCCCTGATCCCTTTAGCCACAAGGGCCACATCTAACTCCCTCTTAAATATAGCCAATGAACTGGCCTCAACTACCTTCTGTGGCAGAGAATTCCACAGATTCACCACTCTCTGTGTAAAAAATGATTTTCTCATCTCGGTCCTAAAAGACTTCCCTCTTATCCTTAAACTGTGAACCCTAGTTCTGGACTTCCCCAACATCGGGAATAATCTTCCTGCATCTAGCCTGTCCATCCACTTAAGAATGTTGTAAGTTTCTATAAGATCCTCCCTCAATCTTCTAAATTCTAGCGAGTACAAGCCGAGTCTATCCAGGAAGGAATGGGCGACGTTTCGGGCCGAGACTCTTCTTCAGACCCGAAACATCACCCATTCCTTCTCGCCAGAGACGCTGCCTGTCTGTCCCGCTGACTTGACCTGTGGTTTGGATGGAACCTGGATCTCTGGCGCTGTAAGGCAGCAACTCTACAGCTTGGTGATGAGGACTGGCCCAGGACTAACCACTAACCAAGAGCAACTCTCTCTCTCTCCTTTCAGGTTTACTTCCCCCAGTACGGGTGGATGTGTATCGATGCCACTGACCCAGACAAGGGCAATTGGTTGCGGTACGTGAACTGGGCTCGCTCCTCCGATGAGCAGAACCTCTTCCCGCTGGAGATCAACAGGGGCATCTACTACAAAGTCTTCAAGGTAGCCGCGTCCTTGTGATCGTCTGACTTCACATGCACCGGCACAAATCATAACATCAGTTCAGTTCCAGTTTATTGTCACGTGTACCGAGGTACAGTGAACAGCTAATGTTGTGTGCTAACCAGTCAGCTCTCTAGTTGTGGCAGGATGGTTCCATTGCCTGATAACAGCTGGGAAGAAACCCTTGCATCCCCTCTCTCTCTCTGTCTCTCCCCCACCCGAGTCATCGTACTAGTTATCCATTGTGGGCTCCACCTTTCCTTCATCATCGTTGCTTTTTGCATATCTTTCATTCATTTGTTCTGTGTAGCGTCTACATCATTCATTTCCTTCTCCCCTGACTCTCAGTCTGAGGCTCTCGACCTGTAATGTCACCCATTCCTTCTCTCCAGAGATGCTGCCTGTCCCGCTGAGTTACTCTGGCATTTTGTGTCTATCCCCGACATTATAGACAACAGACAATAGGTGCAGGTGTAGGTCATTCGGCCCTTCGATCCAGCACCGCCATTCAATGTGATCATGGCTGATCATCTCCAATCAGTACCCCGTTCCTGCCTTCTCCCCATATCCCCTGACTCCGCTATCTTTAACAGACCTATCCAGCTCTCTCTTGAAAGCATCCAGAGAACCGGCCTCCACTGCCCGCTGTGTGGAGGAAAGAAGTGGTTTAAATCGAAGGTAGACACAAAGTGCTGGAGTAACTCAGCGGGACAGGCAGCATCTCTGGAGAGTCACCTTCAGTCTGAAGAAGGGTGTCGACCCGAAACGTCACCCATTCCTTCTCTCCAGAGATGCTGCCTGTCTCGCTGAGTTACTCCGGCATTTTGTGTCTATCTTGGGTCCAGAACTTGCTGTACAACCTATCTGTACACAGTGTTGCTGATTCCTGCTCTGATTTGTGTTCATTTGCTTTCACGATGTCCTTTCTCGGTCTAGTACTTTGATTGCTGCAGTAAGTTGATGAGATTGGTTTCACATCTAGTCCACTAATTTCTGATCTTTGATTCTAAGATACCAATTAAGGGCTGCGTATTACGCCATTCACTCTGTTTTTCAGCAAACTATACGTCTTTCTGAGTTATTATTTCATCTTTCACATTTGCCCACTTACCAAACCATTTTTCTCAGGATAGAAAAATCAAATACTCGAGGGCAGAACTTTGAGGTGAGAAGGGGCAAAGGAGATGTGCGGGGCATTTTTGTTTTACACAGAGGGTGGTGGGTGCCTGGAACGCTCTGCGCTGCCAGGGGTGGTGGTGGAGGCCGATATGATAGTGACATTTAAGAGACTTTTGGATGGGCGCGTGGATATGTAGAGAATGGAGTGTAGGAGTGCAGGAGTTGTGAATCTGTGGAATTCTCTGCCACAGAAGACAGTGGAGGCCAACTCACTGGATGTTTTCAAGAGAGAGTTAGATTTAGCTCTTAGGGCTAATGGAATCAAGGGATGTGGGGAGAAAGCAGGAACAGGGCACTGATTCTGGATGATCAGCCATGATCATATTGAATAGCGATGCTGGCTCGAAGGTCCGAATGGCCTACTCCTGCACCTATTTTCTATGTTTCTAAGTGGAGGGATGTGGATCACGTGTAGGTAGATAAGAGATGGTCTTGGCATCATGTTTAGCACAGACATTGTGGGCCGAATGGCCTGTTCTTGTGCTGTACTGTCCTATGCTCAACTTTCTCTAACTTCCACTTCATGAGGCGCCTTGTGATCAACTCTTCCAGTTTTACTGTTTGTTCAGTTCAGTTACAGTTCAGTTTATTGTCACATGTACTGAGCTACAGTGAAACGCTTTCATTGCTCGCTATCCAGTCAGCGGAAAGACTACACATGATTACAATCGAGCCATTCCCAGTGTACAGATACATCATGAGGGAATAACATTTAGTGCAAGGTAAAGCCAGCAAAGTCCGATCAAGAGTAGCCGCAAACTGAAGATTGACACAAAATGCTGGAGTAACTCAGCGGGACAGGCAGCATCTTTGGAGAGAAGGAATGGGTGACGTTTCGGTTCCAGACCCTTCTTCAGATTGGGTAGTCCCAAACGGAGTTCCTTGGATTAATTAGAATGGGTGGCAGTGTCTAAAATAACTCTCAATCTGACCTTTTCTGACTCTGACAACATCTGAGGAAGTTCTTCTTCCTATCCACGCCGTTCTATATTTAATCTCGACATTTACATACACTGAGTCACGTCATCATGTGACCCAGTGGTGCAGGAAATGGTGCACAGATAGGAAAGGTGGAGCGGGTTTGGGGCCAAATGCAGGCAGAATGGGGCATCTTGGTCCTAGCATGACTAGGTTGGGCTGAAGGGCCTGTTTCCACGCTGTATGTCATGAGATGCCCCCCTATGACACAAAACATCTCCCTCCCAACCCAACGACAAAAGGCGAATGGAAAAAATATCAGCATTCACGAGAGGAAGGCAATGTTTCTGTAAAGAGGAAGTGAAATGAACAATAGATTGGTCACAAATGAAAGCATGCGCTCTAGGCAGATTTGTGTGAACATAAACGTAATGGTGGATAAGTAAACACCCTCTGGCCAAACAGCTTGTCCTCTTAAATACCGATATCTTACATAACGAGGTAAAACAAACCCAGCCGAATCCATGTCGCTGTGGAAGAGAATTTTCCATCTGCAATCTCCCCCCCCCCCCAGAACAAAAGGAGGAAGACTGACTGAACTTTATTGCGTTTATCACAGTGATCAATAGACAATAAACAACAGGTGCAGGAGTAGGCCATTCGGCCCTTCGAGCCAGCACCGCCATTCAATGTGATCACGGCTGATCATCCCCAATCAGTACCCCGTTCCTGCCTTCTCCCCATATCCCCTGACTCCGCTATTTTTAAGAGCCCTATCTAGCTCTCTCTTGAAAGTATCCAGAGAACCTGCCTCCACCGCCCTCTGAGGCAGAGAATTCCACTGACTCACCACTCTCTGTGAGAAAAGGTGTTTCCTCGTCTCCGTTCTAAATGGCTTACTCCTTATTCCTGCTTCTCCACGCACATTATTTTGAGATTAAGAAATTCCAGGCACTGGTGTCGTTCATTCACGACAACAAATATTCACCAGATGTGGGAACAGGCACTCCTTCTCCCGTGATCCTCCTCTACCGTTCATTGAGAAAATCAGAGATGTTCAACCTCGCTGATTTTTGCATATCTTAGCTCAGTTTATTGTCACGTGTACCGAGGTACAGCGAAAACCTTTTGTTGCGCGCTAAACAGTCAGTGGAACGTCAATACATGATTACAATCGATCCATTCACAGTGTACAGACACATGATAAGGGAATAATGTTTAGCGCAAGGTAAAGCCCGTAAAGTCCGATCAAAGATTGTCCTTGGGTCTCCAATAGAAACATAGAAACATAGAAATTAGGTGCAGGAGTAGGCCATTCGGCCCTTCGAGCCTGCACCGCCATTCAATATGATCATGGCTGATCATCCAACTCAGTATCCCGTACCTGCCTTCTCTCCATACCCTCTGATCCCCTTAGCCACAAGGGGCACATCTAACTCCCTCTTAAATATAGCCAATGAACTGGCCTCGACTACCCTCTGTGGCAGAGAGTTCCAGAGATTCACCACTCTCTGTGTGAAAAAAGTTCTTCTCATCTCGGTTTTAAAGGATTTCCCCCTTATCCTTAAGCTGTGACCCCTTGTCCTGGACTTCCCCAACATCGGGAGCAATCTTCCTGCATCTAGCCTGTCCAACCCCTTAAGAATTTTGTAAGTTTCTATAAGATCCCCTCTCAATCTCAATGAGGTAGATCGTAGTTCAGGACCGCCCTCTAGTTGTTGACAAGATGGTTCAGTTGCCTGATAACAGCTGCTAATATATTGATATAATATAATATATGCTCCAAAATTCTCTCCTAAGGATTCAAAATTAATAATTGACATTAATTATAAGAGACCCAGATTTTAACCTGCTGTGTAGAAATGTTTCTTAACTTCCTTGTCAAAAAATCTGGACCTAATTTTCAGATTATCCTTTATCCGCCTTCATCCACAACGTGTCTCTCGAGCTGACAGAAATTGTTCCCCTCAATGTCCTGAAAATCTATTAATATTGCTCACTGATTTCATGCATCTATCTACACTAGTGGAAAAGCTGCATGTATTTGCATTAAAAAGCAGGCTTGGTTATAGAAACATAGAAACATAGAAAATAGGTGCAGGAATAGGCCATTCGGCCCTTCGAGCCTGCACCGCCATTCGATATGATCATGGCTGATCATCCAACTCAGTATCCCATCCCTGCCTTCTCTCCATACCCCCTGATCCCTTTAGCCACAAGGGCCACATCTAACTCCCTCTTAAATATAGCCAATGAACTGGCCTCAACTACCTTCTGTGGCAGAGAATTCCACAGAATTCCCCAGATTCACCACTCATTATACAGCTTCCAATCTCCATAACTGCAGGCCTAAGAAAGATCTTGTGTATAGGGTGTTTAAGAAGGAACTGCAGATGCTGGAAAATCGAAGGTAGACAAAAGTGCTGGAGAAACTCAGTGGGTGCAGCAGCATCTGTGGAGCGAAGGAAATAGGCAACGTTTCGGGTCGAAACCCTTTGGGTTTCGGCCCGAAACGTTACCTATTTCCTTTGGGTTTCGGGCCGAAACGTTGCCTATTTCCTTCGCTCCATAGATGCTGCTGCACCCGCTGAGTTTCTCCAGCACTTTTGTCTACCTTGTGTATGGGGTGGCACAGTGCAGAACCCCACCGCCCCTTTGCGACAATTACCCAGTCATTTAGTTCGTCTATTCTAAATTTTACACTCCAGTAGGACGGCACAGTGGTGGAGTTTGCACGTTCTCCCTGGTGCTGCAGCTGGTGGCGTCTGGTGGGCTGCAGAGGAGCGTGGTCCCTTATGAATAATCCCTCGTTCCAACTAAAGCCATCACAAGTGTTGAACGTGGCCAGTTTTGGAACTTGCAATTTACAATGAAATAATAATCCCTTCGGCTATTAAAGCACCCAGTCTGTACCTCTGTGCATTACATACGGTAGAGTTGCTGCCTCACAGCGCCAGTGACCCGGGTTCGATCCTGGCTATGGGTGCTGTCTGTACGGAATTTGCATGTTCTCCCCATGACCGCGTGGGTTTACTGCGGGTGCTCCGGTTTCCTCCCACACTCCAAAGAAGTGCAAGTTTGCGGGTTAATTGGCTTCCGTAAGAATAGTAAATTGCCCCAAGTGTGTGTAGGATAGTGCTAGTGTACGGGGTGATTGCTGGTCGGTGCGGACTCTGTGGGCCAAAGGCCCTGTTTCCAGGCTGCATCTCTAAAGTCCAAAAGTAAAGTCTAATTCAATAAAACGAAGAACAATAACATGTTGTTCCTCACGTTCATCAATTTTAGCTCATCATACTGACAAGAAATTCAATTTGAAGTGGAGAATTGTCAGTAATTAATCATTAATTTCTGTGGAGACAATCTGATTCACCACATCAGCCGCAACCTGATTAAATATAAACGCTATTGAAGCAGATACAATTACAACTTTTGAGACATTTGGACAGATAAATGGAATTGGGGGGGAGGGAGGTTAGAGGGCTATGCATCAAATGCAGGCAAATAGAACCAGCCAACGTATGCCGCCATGGACAGGATGGCCGTAGGGCCAGTTTCCGTACCGTACAATTGCATGAATGGAGATGTCCGGGCAGGGTGTCGGAATTGAGTGCTTTACTCTGTTCGTGGTTCATATGTTTGCTAACTTCTTATGTTATGGGGCGGCCCGGTGGCGCAGCGGTGGAGTTGCTGCCTTACAGTGCTCAAGACCCGGGTTCGATCCTGACTACGGGTGCTGTCTGTACGGCGTTTGTACGTTCTCCCCGTGATCCGTATGAGTTTTCTCTGAGAGTTTTCTTCCGTTTAGATTAGTACATCAGTACTGTCAATTATGATTAGTACAGGTGTCAGAGGATATGGGGAGAAGGCAGGGGAACGGCGTTAGGAGGGAGGGACATGTCAGACATGATTGAATGGCAGAGTAGACTTGATGGGCTGAATGGCCTAATTATACTCCTAGCACTTTATGACGTTATGACTCGGTGGGCTGAAGGGCCTGTTTCCGCGCTGTATCTCTAATCTAAACGAAATAACTAAGCAAAACTACAAAAACAAAATAACTAAACTACAAAACAAAATTGAAACAAAACATTAGTAAACAAAACTACTAAACTAAGCAACTAAACTAAACTACTAAACTAAACTACTAAACTAAACTACTAAACTAAACTAAACTACTAAACTAAACTACTAAACTAAACTAAACTACTAAACTAAACTCAACTACTAAACTAAACTACTAAACTAAACTAAACTACTAAACTAAACTACTAAACTAAACTCAACTACTAAACTAAACTCAACTACTAAACTATTAAACTAAACTATTAAACTAAACTATTAAACTAAACTACTAAACTAAACTAAACTACTAAACTAAACTAAACTACTAAACTAAACTATTAAACTAAACTACTAAACTAAACTATTAAACTAAACTACTAAACTAAACTACTAAACTAAACTATTAAACTAAACTACTAAACTAAACTAAACTATTAAACTAAACTACTAAACTAAACTACTAAAGTAAACTACAAACTAAACTACTAAACTAAACTATTAAACTAAACTACTAAACTAAACTACTAAACTCAACTATTAAACTAAACTACACAGTAACTTTAAGACTTTTGACTCCATCACAGTGAGGAGGTGCCTGGTGGATGTTAATTTGTGTCTATTTGTGTGTTTTGTTGTTTATTATTATATGTATGGCTGCAGGCAACGACATTTCGTTGGATCTAATCTAATCTAAACTAAACTAAACTGCTAAACAAAACTAAGCGACTAAACTATACAACTAAAGTAGTGAACTAAGCGAGGATGCTGTGTGACTGTGTGTGGGTGCGGGGCCGCTCCTCCGGCCGCTAGGGGGCGCTGCTGCCGCCGCCGGTGTCGCTGCCGTCCGCTCCCCGCCTGTCAGCGCCGCCGCCGCCGCTTTTGTCCGAGTGTCCGAGTCCGGCCGCCGCCGGGTTGGTGCCGAGGCCGCAGCGCTGCCCGCGGGGGACAGAGAGAGAGAGAGAGAGAGCCGCCCGCCCGCCAGCCAACAGGGGGAGGGGGCAGAGTGTGCGGTCCCCGGGGGGGGGAGAGAGAGAGAGCGCCGAGCCAGAGCCGCAGGCCCCGAGGCCCAGCACCAAGCCCCGGCCTCGCCTAGTCTCCCTGCCCGCCTCTCCCGCCCTCCTGCCCGGCCCGGCTCTCACTCTCCCCCCCCCCCCCCTCCTCCATAATCTTCCCCCTCTAACCACCCCTCTCCTCCACTCCTCCTCCTCCTCCCCCCTTCCTCCTCCTCCTCCTCCTCCCCCTCCTCCTCCCCCTCCCTCCCCGCAGCCGATCGAGCCGGGCCAGGAGTTGCTGGTGTGGTACAATGGGCAGCAGGACGCCGACATCACAGCCGCTCTAGAGGAGGAGAGGAGCCGCCGTCCGCGCCGAAGGAGCTCGGCCAGAGGCCCCAGAGGTAAGAGGGGAGAGACGGGACGGGCGGGGGACGTAGGGTGGGACAGGGTGGGGGACGTAAGGTGGGACAGGGTGGGGGACGTAAGGTGGGACAGGGTGGGGGCAGAGCGGTCTCCCACTCCCCTTCACTCACTCCTCCACAGACAGTGGGGGAGAGGGAGAGGGCAAGGGGAGTCATTAATTCTCCCACTCGCTCCTCCACAGACAGTGGGGAGAGGAGGGGGGCAACTCCTGGCGTCATTAATTCTCCCACTCGCTCCTCCACAGACAGTGGGGAGAGGAGGGGGGCAACTCCTGGAGTCATTAATTCTCCCACTCGCTCCTCCACAGACAGTGGGGAGAGGGAGAGGGCAACTCCTGGATTCATTAATACATGATATATACTTGTATATCAGGGTCTGGACCCGAAACAACACCCATTCCTAGGTAGACAAAAGTGCTGGAGAAACGCAGCGGGTGCAGCAGCACCGATGGAGCGAAGGAAATAGCTAAATTTTGCCTATTTCCTTCGCTCCATGCAAAGGGTTGAACAATTTCCACTATAGGAAATAGGCAACGTTTCGGGCCGAAACCCTTCCGGGTTTCGGCCCGAAACGTTGCCTATTTCCTTCGCTCCACATAGACGCTGCTGCACCCGCTGAGTTTCTCCAGCATTTTTGTCTACATTCGATTTTCCAGCATCTGGAGTTCCTTCTTAAAACACAACACCCATTCCTTCTTCCCTCCAGAGATGCCGCCCGTCCCGCTGAGTTACTCCAGCATTTAGTGTGTTAGTGTGTGTATTTCCATCCGTGTTTTGAGTTGCCAAAGTGTGCTGCAGGACTGCTTGCAAAGACCCACTGGAATGTCAGCTGGAGGAATACACTTGGGTGACCTTCCACAACACAGCGGAAGAGCATTAAAAAAAAAATGTCCTAGACATCTTTCGTTTAAAGCTGCAGTAGGTGGAGGGGAGGGGAGACAGAGGGAAAGGAAAAAAAACAGACGTGGCCTTTTCGAGGCAGCTTGCGAGCTAAATACGTTTTTCTTTTCCTGATTCGGACTGTGAAGTAAATGTTTCCTTCTGCGAAGATGGCTCTTTTCTGCGTAGGGGGACGCTGAAAGTGTAGAATTGTGTTTGGAAACTCATGTTGTGCAAGAAGTTACTGATGTCAGAGGGCCCCGCAAAATGGATGCAGCGGCATCATAATTCAATGATTGAGTTGATTGTTCCGATCATTTTACACCCGAGTCAAATGTTACTTCGTCTTTTTTTTAAATCTCTGATTTGTAAAACACTCTGCAGGAGTAAGAGCACGTGAAGTGTTCTTTGAAAAGATTTAATAAATGTACAACTGTCCTGAACAAAATGGCTTTTATTCTTCCTCTTAATACTGTACTTTATATGTTTCCACTAAATCGTGCCCCTTCAGTGAATGATTTCCACGTTGGGTGTCTTGGGAAGCGTTTGACAGAAAACTACCTTAAGTTACTTTAAAAACTATTTTAACACTCATTACCTAAATGTTTGCTAGCTTACCTTCGGTAACCGCTTTTCAGATTAAATTGTTGACGCTGACAAAATAAATAAAGCCAAAAATAAGATTTAAATTTTGCGATGGGGAGAGATAAAAACATGTTGTACTCTACTAGGAGTTGACCAGAATATAAAATGAATTTCCATGGATAAATTACAAGATTTGTTAAAACTTCTGTGAGATGGATTTGCAGTATGTTACAATGTAACTCTATCCTTGTATAAATTACACTTCCATACTGAACACTTTAACATTTTATGGCATTTCATGGTAATATACTTGGCTACCAAATCTTCTTTAAATATAATGGATAGCCGAGAATGCAAATCAAATCGGGCTTCTGGCCTGCGAAGGAGTTGTTACGGGAGGGTTTTGTTTCGAAGTACGGGTTTTGTCACCAGACATTTGGAAAATCATTTAAGCAATGGCAAAATAAATTGTAATGTCACTTAAGTTTAAAATTTGCACCTGACAGACTATGGATTTGCTGTGTGTACTTCACCAGGAAGTAAGACTTGTACAAAGAAAAATGGCTGCATAGAGATTCCAGTTCTAAGTGCTCTAATTCTTGATAAATGCTTAACTGGTTTGCCAAGGACTATTGTGCTGAGATCTGCATTTCTGTAGATGGCCTATATAAAAAGCATCAGCTTGTAATAAATACCAAGGCCATTTCTGTCACTCATTGAGTGTGCAGTAAATTAAAGCTGCTCTACAAATCAGGATTCTTTTCAAATATGTTTTAATGTGCTAGCTGATAAGGAATATTTGCCGTTTTCACATACAGGAATTGCGTGCAACATTTCTCGGTATGTTTAAATCTCGATGCTGGAGTAGAATTCTTGAGCTCCTACTGACCCCCATTTGATGCCCTCCTCCCCACATTCCCACTCCTGATGATAAGTATTTCGTACAGACAAAAATGCTGGAGAAACTCAGCGAAACTTATCAAAAAAGCTCATCAGCGCCTCTACTTCCTGAGAAGATTACGGAGAGTCGGATTGTCAAGGAAGACTCTCTCTAACTTCTACAGGTGCACAGTCGAGAGCATACTGACCGGTTGCATCGTGGCTTGGTTCGGCAATTTGAGCGCCCTGGAGAGGAAAAGACTACAAAAAGTAGTAAACACTGCCCAGTCCATCATCGGTTCTGACCTTCCTTCCATCGAGGGGATTTATCGCAGTCGCTGCCTCAAAAAGGCTGGCAGTATCATCAAAGACCCACACCATCCTGGCCACACACTCATCTCCCTGCTACCTTCAGGTAGAAGGTACAGGAGCCTGAAGACTGCAACAACCAGGTTCAGGAATAGCTACTTCCCCACAGCCACCAGGCTATTAAACCTGGCTCGGACAAAACTCTGATTATTAATAACCACTTTCTGTTATTTGCACTTTACCAGTTTTATTCATGTGTGTATATATTTATATCATAGTATATGGACACATTTACCTGTTTTGTAGTAAATGCCTACTAATTTCTGTGTGCTTAAGCAAAGCAAGAATTTCATTGTCCTATACAGGGACACATGACAATAAACTCACTTGGACTTGGAGTGAGGCAGTATCTATGGAGCGAAGGAAATAGGTGACGTTTTCGGGTCGAGACCCTTCTTCAGACTGATGTGGGACTGGTGGGGCCGGGAAGCTTCTTCAGACTGATGTGGAAGTGGGGGGTGATGCTTCTTCCTGCCCCCACCCCCAGATCAGTCTGAAGAAGGGTCTTGACCCGAAACGTCACCTATTTCCTTCGCTCCATAGATGCTGCCTCAGTTTCTCCAGCATTTTTGTCCACCTTTGATTTTCCAGCATCTGCAGTTCCTTCTTAAACGAGTATGTCAGTATAAGTGAGCAAGGACTCTTGCTAACATTACTCCTCCCTAGCCTAAGGGGAAAGAGGCCATTTGTGGAACTACTACTGCAGCTAATATTGTTCAACCGTGCAGAATTCTAGATCCTTGATGCTGCTCCTGAGTTTTACAGGTAGTGTACCTGATGTACTGATTTTCCTGTCAAAATGGTATAGATTTGTATTTTTTTTTAAAGCAGCACCATGCCACAAAAAGAATGAATAGAATGTGGTTCCTAAATGGAACACTTTAAATGTTTTGTGAATATAGGATTTTAGTGAATCAAACTCAAATCTTTTACCCTCTGAACTTGGGTGACTGCATTTGTAATCCTGAGATTTGAAATTGTTGATATCAATTTGTCATTTTGCGACAAGCGGTGAGTTAATAGTTGATTGTGGTCACAAGGCCCTCCCAAGTCCTTTGGGACCAACAAAGTGTTAAGTTGAGCAAGTTATTTACACATTTGTAGCCGAGATTTTTACACTCCGCAAAACAGGGCAAATAGACTGAGGCAACTACCCAGTCACTATTCTTGAAGACTGTAAGCAGATTGTTAAATATTGGTGAACTTTCTGGAGTTTAAATCATGGCGTGGGGGTCTTTTAATGTGCATTGAGAAGTAATTAAAGCTCCACATGGAATCTCTCCGCAGGTCAACACCTGCTCACTGTGGCATTGGTGGGCTAGCTGCGAATGTGTGTTCAAGTCCTGAGTTGCTCAAAGCTTTCCGTTTAGTTTTAGTTTGGTTTAGAGATACAACGTAGAAACAGGCTTTTCGCCCCTCCGAGTCCACGCCGACCAATGATCCCCACACACTTGCACTATTCTAGAGGCACCGGGGACAATTTACAATGATACCAAGCCAATTAGCCTACAAACCTCCCACAAATCTTTGGAATGTGGGAGGCCCCCAAGCAGATCACTGGGAGAACGCACAAACGTCGTACAGACAGCACTCGTAGTCGGGATGGAACCCGGGTCTCTGGTGCTGTCAGGCAGCAACTCTACCGCTGCACCACCGTGCTGCACAAAGTGACAATATCATAATTAGCATCTTGTTGACAATTAGTGTTTCCCCCCCATTGGACGTGCAAAATGCTCACGTTGTTCATTGTTGCTGGGACATTGTTCTGAAGCATGGAATAATGGCAGTAGCCAATTTTGAATAAGTTCCAGAACACCACATCAGTGAGGTTCCCCAGGAACTCCATGTGTCTGGTACCTTTTCAAATCTTTGGGAAATCTGAACGCACTTAACATTTGATCATATTTGAAGTGTTATCACTGTTAGTTGGACAAACATGGTGGCCCGTATTATATATAGAAAGGCCCTCAAGCAGCAACACGATAATGATGACAATTAGGCTATTTTTGGTACAGTTGAAAGGGAAGAAGTGGGAAAAATATAGGGTTAACTCCTTGACAGTTTAGTGGAATGAGCAGTTGTAACACCTGATCTGGCAGACAGTTTAAATTTAACACTTAGTCAACCATGCTGTACCACTAACAATACTGCTCTGAAGTGTCAGGCTGGGTTGTGTTCAAATTGTTTGTTTTGGCTTGATTCTGCAACATTCTGACTCAAATGACCACGATGTGCATAGGAACACGAGCAGGCCTCAACATTTATCCTCCATACCAGCAGACTCTAGTGTGCTTGCCCTGAAGCCAAGGTTGATATTCCACATCGGAGACAATAAAGCATATGTGCTTCTGCAGGAGCAATAGAAATTGGACTGGAGGGATGAACAATATCAGTCTGAAGAAGGGTCCTAACCCAAAACATCACCAGAGATGCTGCCTGGCCCGCTGATTTATTCCAGCACTTTGTGTCTCTTTTTGTAAACCAGCATCTGCAGTTCCTTGGTTCTACTGGGTTATTGGCTGAAAATTATTGACATTGAAAATTATTGGTCGGTAGATTATCACCAGTTGTGTTTTATTTGGGATTGTACTAGGAAGTTCCATAAAGTTGGGGAAATGTGTTGAATTGCAGATTTGAAATTTCATACACATTTTAAAATACCTTCTGAATTTCCTGCTGGCAGATTCTTTTTTCCCCTCCCTCTACAATCTCAAATTAAACGGAATATTTTGTTTCACATCTGGAAATTCTCATTTTTAATTTTGTCCTTTTAAAACATGAAACCAAAATGTTGTCATGGGTCCATCAGCCTATTTAACTGATAATAGACAATAGGTGCAGGTGTAGGCCATTCGGCTCTTCGAGCCAGCACCGCCATATAATGTGATCATGGCTGATCATCCCCAATCAGTACCCCGTTCCTGCCTTCTCCCCATATCCTCTGACTCCGCTATCTTTAAGAGCCCTATCTAGCTCACTCTTAAAAGTATCCAGAGATCCGGCCTCCACTGCTCTCTGAGGCAAAGAATTCCACAGATTCACAACTCGCTGTGAGAAAAAGTGTTTCCTCGTCTCCGTTCTAAATGGCTTACCCCTTATTCTTAAACTGTGGCCCCTGGTTCTGGACTCCCCCAACATCGGGAACATGTTTCCTGCCTCTAGCGAGTCCAAACCCTTAACAATCTTATATGTTTCAATAAGATACCCTCTCATCCTTCTAAACTCCAGAGTGTACAAGCCCAGCCGCTCCATTCTCTCAGCATATGACAGTCCCACCATCTCAGGAATTAACCTTGTAAACCTACGCTGCACTCCCTCAATAGCAATAATGTCCTTCCTCAAATTAGGGGACCAAAACTGCACACAATACTCCAGGTGTGGTCTCACTAGGGCTCTGTACAACTGCAGAAGGACCTCTTTGCTCCTATACTCGACTCCTCTTGTTATAAAGGCCAGCTGATGTGTTATTAGTTATCTTTCTATTGTTCTGTCCTACCAGCATTTCTGAATAATTTTCAATCTTGTACACTTATTATTACAGAATGATGTTGACTGCCCTAATTTATGCCAAGTTACATTTACACATTGCTTGCCGACTGACTGGTTAAGTAATACCTTCAATTTTTTTCTGTTCTTTTATGTTTTTAGTCTTAAGCTGCCAAGACCCTTGACTCTGGAATCCCCACTCCCCCTCCCCAGTTCAGTATCGTTTCTCATCATGTGAACTGAGGTACAGTGAAAAGATTTTTGTTGCTTGCTAACCAGTCAGCAGAAAGACTATATGTGATTACAATCGTGCCGTCCATAGTGTACAGATACACTATAAGGGAATAATGTTTAGTGCAAGATAAAGTCCGATTAAAGAAGTTTATTTTCACCTGTTCCTCTGATGTTGCTATTTTGAAAGTTACCTTTTCATCTAAGCTGACCTGGAACTTGAGCAAAAAAAAAAAAAAGTTGGTGAACATTTTGTTTTGATGACACTCTGAAGTAAGGTTTGGAATGCTTTGCTGTGTTAAAAGGTTCCGCATCAAAGGACGTTGGTGAGCGTTTTTCAGTAACTGCTGATACATAGCCGGCCAAACTGCCAAGGACACCTAATTTCTGGCTTTTGTATTCCTTAAATTCTGTAAACATTGCCATGGAGATGATGTGCAGCACAGTGTGTTCAATGAAGTAATAGCTAATGTATTGAACAGTAGATTGTTACTTTTTAAATACTGCACTGATTTTGCGTGGGCAAATTCCACAAAGTTTGCAAGTCAATGATTCAGATGGTCAAAGCTGTGATAACAAAATTACAGCTGATTAGGCAGGCGGGAGTTGTATCAATAAATAATTATCCGATCCCTATGTGGTAATTGAATTGTGTTTTTATGTAAAGGTTAATAGAATAGCTTTGTTAAAAAAAATCAGAGCAGTATAGTGATATATTCTGTTGTCTGTTGTGATTTGTAACTTGGTACCATTACTACCTGTTGTACAGTTAGTTGTCCTACTCTGAGGAATTGGTCAATGCTGATCAAAATGTTAGGATGTTGTCTTAAGAACTTTTCATTCTCCTTGCCCACCCTCTATCCAAAACGATCAACAAAGGAAATGGAGATGCTAGAGACTGCAGCTGCTGGAATCGACTAAAGGAACTCAGCAGGTTGAGCAGCATCTGTAGAGCAAAATGGACAGTTGATGTTTCAAGCTGGGACCCTTCTTCAGGCTAATGAAGTATTGGGGCAATGGCTGGTAGAAAGAGATGAGTCAAGTGTTCCAGCCCTGACCTGAAACGTTGACAAACACCACATGCTGGAGTAACAGGCAGCATCTCTGGAGATAAGGAATGGGTGACGTTTCGGGTCGAGACCCTTCCTCCGACTGATCTATTTTCCTGAATATCTATTTCCTTCCACAGATGCTGCTGCGTTCTTTCAACAGATTGTTTATTGTTAGTCTTACTTCTCAGAGGCTGATATGCTGGTAGCTCGTTCAGTAACACTCGTAGTAGGTCAATTATTGATTTTGCTGAGCCCAGAGTTACATACAAGCTGGCAAAAGTATTTTTTTTAACAGTTAGTATGGAACACATTTTGGTTGTGAATTTGCGGATGTGGGAGAGGGGCAAGGACATTTCTCAAAATGTTGTATTTGTTAAATATTGATGAAGGGGAGAGTAAGTTTCATGAAAATCTTGGCGTTGTCCTCATAGAATACTTTGCTTATTGCAAATTACAATTGTAAATTATCTTCACAAAATTTGAATGTTCAAATTTGCTTGGCTGTCTGAATTTTAATACACCTAGTAAAACAATATACTGCACGAATACAAAATTAATTGTATATATGCATAAATCTTGAATACACTCATTCACAAAAAGATTACGTGCTGGGGCTTGCTTCCCCCCACCAAAAATCTGTGTGAAGAAGGGTCCTGAGCCAAAACAACACCTAAATGTTCTCCAGAGATGCTGCCCGACCCAGCACTTTTTATGGCTTTGTTTGAAGCTTGAGTATGTTGGCTTAATTGTCTTGAAATCAACCCATTAGTTGCCTTCTACAAAATTATTACATAGCAGCAGATCTTTTGTGGTATTGTGCATTTATTATTGTTTTCTCCTGACCTCCCATCTTAAACTCTGCAAACCCCATACAAGCATCTGCTGCTCAAACCTTAAACTGCACCGTCGGATTTTTCCATTGTTACAAATTTCACCGTTGGTCATTGTATTTTGGTCACCAGTGCCTTGTACGGTGCTTGAGCTCAAATTCCTCTCATTGCAAGACCCCTCCCAAACAAGGGTAATTGTGTATCCATTTTCTTGTGCCCACCATTGGGTCCATGCCTTCAGTTGCCATGGTTCTTGGCTCAAATTCCCCTTCCTCTGGCTCGCCATCTTCTCGAATAAATGGCTATCTCTCCTTCGTTAGCTCCCATTTTTGTTCAATGATATCCCTCTATTAAAACTGCCATGTAAGTTCCAATGGTACACAAAAATGCTGGAGAAACTCAGCGGGTGCAGCAGCATCTATGGAGCGAAGGAAATAGGCGACGTTTCGGGCCGAAACCCTTCTTCAGACTGATGGGGGGTGGGGGGGAGAAGGAAGGAAAAAGGGAGGATGAGGAGCCCGAGGGCGGGGGGGATGGGAGGAGACAGCTCGAGGGTTAAGGAAAGGGAGGAGACAGCAAGGGCTAGCAAAACTTGGAGAATTCAACGTTCATGCCATCCGGACGCAAGCAACCCAGGCGGAATATGAGGTGCTGTTCCTCCAATTTCCGGTGTTGCTCACTCTGGCAATGGAGGAGACCCAGGACAGAGAGGTCGGAATGGGAGGGGGAGTTGAAGTGCTGAGCCACCGGGAGTTCAGGTAGGTTATTGCGGACTGAGCGGAGGTGTTCGGCGAAACGATCGCCCAACCTCCGCTTAGTCTCCCCGATGTAAATCAGCTGACATCTAGAGCAGCGGATGCAGTAGATGAGGTTGGAGGAGATACAGGTGAACCTTTGGCGCACCTGGAACGACTGTTTGGGTCCTTGAATGAAGTCGAGGGGGGAGGTGAAGGGACAGGTGTTGCATTTCTTGCGGTTGCAACGGAAAGTGCCCGGGGAGGGGGTGGTACGGGAGGGAAGGGAAGAATTACTTGAACATGTAAGTTCCAATTGTTCTTGTTAGAATATGGGTGTTATCAATTAATTGTCACGGGATGCATGGACCATACTTTTAATATGACAGTAGTTAAAATGTTTTGAGAAATGTTGCTGCCATCTCGCAGAGGGTGACTTTACACATGCACAGCCTTTCTGATTTCCTGAGTAACATTTATCGGCCTGCTCCAGGGTGATCTTGGCATTTGGCTTGGAGGTCATTAAATCAGCAGACCAACAAGCCCCAAGTCTGAGTCTACCTTCAAATATTTCATTTCCTTTTATGTCGTATAGTGTGTTGGCAACTAAAGTACAACATCTGGCCAGATAGCAAGGCTGATATAGAAGGGGAGACACTGAGCTCAAGGTATGAAGCTAGGAAACTGGGTCAGCTGGTGGACCCGACTTTTACTGTAATTGGAGAGTATGCATGCAAAGTTGAAAGGTGAGTTTCTTGGGAACCTTGGTTATCCTTTTGTTTCTGGTAAACAATTAAAGGCGTTAGGTACACAAAAATGCTGGAGAAACTCAGCGGGTGCAGCAGCATCTATGGAGCGAAGGAGATAGGCAACGTTTCGGGCCGAAACCCTAGTTTCGGCCCAAAACGTTGCCTATCTCCTTCGCTCCATAGATGCTGCTGCACCCGCTGAGTTTCTCCAGCATTTTTGTGTACCTTCGATTTTCCAGCATCTGCAGTTCCTTCTTAAACAATTAAAGGCATTAAACTGGTGTGGATATATATATATTTTTTTAATAAGACCTGTTGGTTAGCAGGGACCAGTCAACATCCTTGCAAAGACTTAACAAGCCGTTTATACAAATTTTACTGTGGAACTTGCTATTGGCAGGGAGGGAAAGTGCAGCTGTTTTTGATAGGGTTTAGCTGTAGGGCTCAGTAGAAAGTTGGATGAAAGCACCCCAGTCTGGATTTAATAAACATAGTTTAAGTAGAGCAACTTTTTTATCAAGAATGCAAGAAATAAAAGTTTTTTAAAATTTTGTACAATATATATGAAAAGTGTAGGAAAGAACTGCAGATGCTGGTCTAAATCGAAGACAGACACAAAATGCTGGAGTAACTCGGCGGGGCAGGCATAATCTCTGGAGAGCAGGAATGGATGATGTTTCGGTTCGAGACCCTTCTTCAGACTTAAGGGTCTCGACCCGAAACGTCACCCATTCCTTCTCTCCAGAGATGCTGCCTGTCCCGCTAAGTTACTCCAGCATTTTGTGTCTATTTAATAAATGAAATGGCTTGGCTGTTGGAAGCACATCCATGCTTCATCACCAAGGAAAGCCTACCTTAACGCCCCTGTCCCACTTAGGAAACCTGAACGGAAACCTCTGGAGACTTTGTGCCCTACCCAAGGTTTCTGTGCGGTTCCCGGAGGTTTTTGTCAGTCTCCCTACCTGCTTCCACTACCAGCAACCACCTGCAACCTCCGGGAACTGCACGGAAACCTTGGGTAGGGCACAAAGTCTCCAGAGGTTTCCGTTCAGGTTTCCTAAGTGGGACAGGGTTACTCCAAATAAAATCAAGTTACAGCCACTGTGAGAAGGTATTGGATCTCTGTCTTGGACATGGAAACAGCCGTCTGGCGACACTGGTTGAAGTCAAATCACCATGTACAGAATATATTGCTATTTGATCAAATGCACTGATTCAACGTGCCTCAGCCTAGTGCCTCAACCATTGTGTGAAAACCCATTTTGCAACTAAATAAAATTCATACAGATACATTTTCTTATATCATGTATTTTACAGCAACATTGAGAAGAGCAGTGTTAATTTCAGTTGGTGTACTGGTACTGATCAATGTGTTTGCCAGGACAGTGTTTGCCAGAGTTCTCCTGCAGCTACTCAAAGCACCAGTGTCTAATGACATGTGAATAATATTAAACTTAAGATAATTAGAATGGAAGCAGAAACCTCTGATTTAGAACTTTTTTCAACAAAAAAAAATACAGTCAAAGTTTTAATGGGACCTTTTCCTGTCTGTCTTTCAGTTCATGTTTCTAACAAATTATTTGTTATTTTGGAAATTTGGAATAGCAGAAAATGCTGGTTGAATCTGCCAACATTATTCTTCAATGCTGTGCAAAAAGGTGGCTTTGTCTCAAGATTTGTTGCACAATCTCATCCCCTTGCCAATATGAAGACGTGCACATGGATGGGCGGTGAAGAGGGACAAAGAAGAGAACACTGTCTTGGTAGTTCCCTGGGTTACTGGTTGAATGCAAGCCATCTGGTATAAGGAGATGTGAACTTGGAGTTTGGTGAATCTAGTGAAAGTGAAAGCAGAACAAACATTTCACACAATGTTATGAAATTTAGGAGCACAGGATAGAACCAGTTGAAGAAGGTCTTTGATGCATTTTGCTTAGTTTCAAGGCACAGAAGACTGGATTTAATGTGGATAAATAGAAATAGTATAGGTGGGTGACATGGATGTGGTAGGCCGGGAGGGGAGAGAACAGTGACGGTGGCAAGAGAATGCAGGTGGAGTTGACGGGACTGTGAAGAATAATCAAATTTGTTTTTTGACCATAAGACGTAGAAGCAGAATTAGGCTATTTGGCCCAGTGATGATGGGCATGGATGTGGTGGCTGAAGGGCCAGTTTCCTGTGTAATTCTATGAGCATAAAAATAATTGACTAGAAATAGACCATAGTCATACAGCATGGAAACAGGCCCCTTCAGCATAACTTGCCCACGCCGACCAAGATGCCTCACCAACACTAATCCCACCTGCGAGCATCTAAACCTTTCCTGTCCATGTACCTGTCCAAATGTCTTTTCAATGTTGTTATAAGGTGTGTAGCAGAGTCAGTAAAGTCTGCACACGTTACACAATAGAGATTTGGAGCCATGTTGCTGTAAATGTGCTTCATATTGACAGTAGTGTGTAATCCTTGGCACACCCAGCAAAGTACTTAACAATTTTTAAACAACCGAATGCTATAATGGTGCGTCTGTATATCCCTGTCTGGCTCGAGGGTATGAATGCATACATTGAAACGAATTTGGAAAGTGTTAGAGTGGAATAAAGTAGTCTTAAAGAGTGGAGCTTTGTTTATGTAAGTCATAGTTTTAAAGAATTGAAATGAAAGAGGGAAACCAGGGAACGTTTCTGAACCAAATCGGATGGTGGGGGGAGGGGTAGTGGAGAAAAAAAGAGAGATTACTGCTTGGGGCGGGGGGGGGGGGGGGAATCATCACAATGTTTTAAAAGAAACTTCAAGCTCACATGTGGGGAGATATGTATCCAAGTATTTTTTTAAAGGGCCAGTTTATCAAAAGGACCAGTTTTTATTTTTAGTAAAAAGGAGAAGCAAAGGTATTGTTCTCTCCTTTATATTGTTCAGCTGGTTTTTCAGATGCGATATTCTTGTTCCACTCGAATGTAAAAAATATATCTTCACTTTGGAAATCCGAGACCAAGTTATTGACACCATAAAATGCAAGGGAAAATGTCTTTACTCAGTGATGTAAATGTGGAACCTGTACCTAGCAGAGTACTTTCGGCAGTTAAGGTCGCCCCTAAGCCTTCTGTGCACCAGGGGGAAAATGTCCCAGTGTCTCCTTATAACTCAAGACCTTAAGTCCTGATGAATTTTCTCTGTACCTTATCCAGCTTAATGACATCTGTCCTATGGCTATGTGACCAGAATCATGCACAGTGGTCCAAATATACTTTCACGAATATCTTGTCCAACTGTAGCATGAGCTTCTAACTCCTGTACTCCATAACCTTAACAATGAAGCAAGCTTGTCACATCCCCTGTCTATCTGTATCGCCACTTTCCAGGTGCTGTGTACCTGTACTCCCAGGTCTTTCAGTTCGACAACACTCTTCAGAGCAACTGCAGCTCCAACATAACATCTCAGATTCTAAGCTCAATGTCCTTACCGATAAATGTCAGCGAAGCAAATGCCTTGTACAACTAGTAGTACATGGAGTACCGTATTCAGTTTTGGTCACCCTGCTATTGAAAAATTACAAAGGACATAGGTGGGATGAATCACTTTTTCCCCAGGCAAGGCAAATAAAGAACTTGAGGGCATAGATGTAAGGAGAGACAGATTTCACACAGAGGAAGATGGGTCAATGCAATGAGCTGCCAGATGAAGTGGTCAAGGCAAACACAAGAAAATCAAAAAAGACATGGATAGGCAAGGTTTTGAGGGATATTGGTCAAACGTAGGAAAATTAGCTCCCAGGCATTTGGTTGGCATGGGCGAGTTGGGCTGAAGGGCCTGTTTCCATGCTTTATAACTAAGGGTCTGCGTGCTTTCACTAATTAAATCTATTTCTGCCAGGTATGTGACCTGGGAACATTTGCTCTAACCTTGCTTCTGGTTGGCACATGCATCTTTCTATTAATTAGTTGCCTAATTAATTCCACCATCAGTCATGAATTTTTAACCAGTTGGAGAATGAAAGTCAACTGAGGTCGTGCTGACCTTTTGAGGATCAGTGTCACTATATCAGTTGTGATCACTGCAGTTGAACAGTTATTTAAAGCATGTGAAAAAAACGAGTAATTTGTATTTTCCATGCATCAAACTTATGGCCCAACTTAATTTCTTTATAGAACCCCATAAAGTAGATTTTCATCATTGCATGGACAATGATGAAGCACCTGTGTGTTTTGGAACAACAGTTTTTCACTCCCGACTACTCACAAGCAGTAACATTTAAAATCTGCCTCCTGTTTTGCCAAGTCCACAGTTATGTCTTGTAGCCTGTAGAAATATAAAATTAGTTGGTCTCATTTTCAAAACAGCAGTAGTATACAATTAATTAAGATTCTCAATCTAAAGTACTAAATGCTCATATATTGTGGAATATGTAACATATTTGGATGTGGTTCAGATTTATTTTTCAACATGAATATTCAAAGTTTCAAGCCTTTGACACCATTGGCACTCTTGTCTGTCATCCATATTGTAGCCTTTGCTGCTTTTGGTAACAAGACGACTTACACAATAAATAGCTGTAGTAGAACAGGGAGACCTGGAGTGTGTTGTAGAACAGAGAGATCTGAAGGTTACGGGTATTTTGTTTCCTAAAATTGGCAATCCAGGTAGACAGAATGGTGAAGAAGGTGCCGAGCGCGCTGGCTTTCATCAGTCAGGTCACAGTACAGGAGTTGGAACTTTATGTTGCAAATAATAAAAGTTGTTGGTGAGACCACAGAGAGAATTATTGGGTGTTGTTCTGGTTCGCCGGTTATAAGAAATAAGTCATTAAATTGGAAAAGGGTGTAGAAAGGATTCATGACGAAGTTGCCAGGACTGGAGGGCTTGAGTTATAAGGAGATGCTGGATAGACAGGGACTTTCCTTCTTGGAGCATGGTCAGGTGAGAGTGATGTATCATGAGGGACACGAATAAAGATGATGGCTGCCATCTTTTTCTTTCGGTAGGGGAATCTAAAACTAGAGGGCATAGATTTAGGGTAAGATGAGAAAAATTTAAAAGGGATATTAAATCTTCCCCCCCCCCTCACAACCTCTGGTTCTCGATTCCCCTTATTTGGGGCAAAGGATTGTGCGTTTACACGATTTATTCCTCTCGGGATCTTGTACACCTCTATAAGATCACCCCTCATCTTCCTGTGCACCTAGGAATAAAGTCCTAGCCTGCTCAACCTCTCCCTGAAGCTCAGGCCCTCGAGCCCTGGCAACATCCTCGTTAATCTTCTCTGCACCCTTACCAGCTTGACAACATCTTTCCTATAACATGGTGACCAAAACTGAACACAATGCTCTAAATGTAGCTTCAACAATGTCTTGTATAACTGCAACATGACCTCCCAACGTTAATACTCACTAATAGGTTGACATACTTAGTTTACTGAATCAGACACAGCCCATAAATCTAAAGGCAGTGATTCACTTGTCCGCTGCAGGCTGTATTGTTAATTCCTTCTCAAAGAATAAAAGGAAATTGCATGATCTGGTAAATTCAGAACAAAAAACACAATATGCTATAAATACTAAAGTTACACATCACCACTGATGACAGCAATAGCATTTCAAATCAGTGACCTTTGATCAGAACCTTTTCAAGAGTTCAGGGACCTGAATTATTAACTGTTTCTCCCCACAAGACGCTGCCTGACTTTACAATTTTCAATACTTTTGTTACGTCTT
Organism: Amblyraja radiata; assembly: GCF_010909765.2. Taxonomy (NCBI): domain Eukaryota; kingdom Metazoa; phylum Chordata; class Chondrichthyes; order Rajiformes; family Rajidae; genus Amblyraja; species Amblyraja radiata. The sequence goes on along the minus strand of NC_045986.1, from coordinate 30,159,797 downwards.
TTGTTTCTTTTTGATTTTCAGCGCTTGTTTTTCTATTAATGTTCTTAGCGACCTGTAAAAATATACTGAAAAATCTGTGCTGTGAAATTCTCATTTTAATAATGTACTAATCCATACTGACTGCTTTGTAAACTAATTTTGTGTATTATAATTCCATTTCATAATGTATTTCAAACCGTTATGGTTATTAATTTTCATTTTTGTGTCAGAGTCTCTATAATGTTAACATTAAATGTCTTTTTTTCATTGGCATGCTATATAATGTTTAAACTGGAGTCTCAGCAGCAGCAGATCTGAAATGAGGAACTTCTCACTGAAGGGGAGTTAACTTGAAAGTCAACAGTGGTTCATATGGTTTTGCTGATGACAGCTGAATCTGGCTCTAAGTAGCAGTCTAGAAGTTGGCCACTGTTGTATTTTTCGGAGATGGAACGAACACTTCTCCATCACACTAGGACTTGTTCTTCCCGATTATATTAGAACAATCAAATGCTGTTTACCATGTTATAAAGTTGCACTTTACCAATTGGAACTTTCTAAAACTTCACATTATGCAGTAGATTGCATGCATAGATTGATCTGCTCTTTTTTTTTAATTCTCTGTCCCCAATTTATTTTCCTGCTGCCACTTCCTGTAGGACAGTAACCAGCTAAAACCTTCTGCTGCCTTCGTAACCGTTGAGGTTTTAACTAATACACTGAATATCAATATGCTTTTAAACCAGTTCTCCCTGCGATTTTCAGCAGGAATCCTGGCACAGTAAATTGAAACGTTACCTGTTTTTAGTCTGACTAAACATCTGTTCCATTTCCCTCCATAGAAGCTGACTGACCTGCAGATTTGTGTTTAGTTTGGTTACACAACATGGAAACAGCCCTTTGGCCCACTGAGTCCACACCGATAATCGATCACATCAGTTCTATGTTATCCCACTTTCTTTCACATCAACTCCCTACACACTAGGGACAATATAAAAAGGGCAATTAACCTACAAACCGGCATATCTTTGGGATGTGGGAGGAAACCAGAGAAACTGAAGGTAGCAGCTCTGGCAGCTGCGCCACTGTGTCCCCTAGTTCCTCCAGCACTTTGTATTTTGTTCAAAGGTTCATACCTGTGCTCTTTTGTGTCATCTAGTTTTAATGCAAATGCTAGCTGAATCACATGTGTACGATACACAACTAAATTATTACCTTGTTTAGGAAAGAACTGCAGATGCTGGTTTAAATCGCAGGTAGACACAAAATGCTGAAGTAACTCAGCGAGTGAGGCAGCATCTCTGGAGAGAAGGAATGGGCAATGTTTCAGGTCGAGACCCTTTTTCAGACTGATCATTATTGCCTTATCTGAGATGAAATATGCAGGTGAAGAATATTAAATTGAAACCTTTAAAACTGAGAACAGACAAAATCACTTTTGAAAGTTAATGTAAAATTTACACACACCTGCTGTCTAAGGTGCTGTGTGGCCCAGCATGCGGCTTTGGAGCTAAAATGTAAATTGCATTAGCTCTACTAATGTGATCTCCTGCTTATTGGTGCTCCACTCCCTTTCTTGCTGGACATATACAGGAAGAGATGTATCAACAGAGCCATCTCCATCATCAAAGACCCCTACCATCCATCGCATCACATATTCTCCATCCTGCCATCTGGGAAGAGGTACAGGAGCATTAGCTGCAAAACCAGCAGGATGCTCCTCAGCTTCTTCCCGCAGGCTATAAGACTGATAAACGGACTTAGCCCCCTGCCAAAGTATTGCGCACCAACCATCAACCTGGACACACTGCAGCAGCTGTCGATCGGAACGCCTGTTGATGTTTAGTAGAGAGTAGAGTGTTTAATTTAATTTGTTCATGATATATGTTTTTTATTTCTAGTTATTTGTTGTTATTTGTACTGCACACTGAATGGACACTGGTTGAGCAATGTTTTTTTGTTTCCCCTGGGTATGTGAGTACTCAGGAAAATGACAATAAAGATATACTGATACTGCTTGGCATTTAAAACATTTATGAACGAGTGAAAAGTGCATGGTTGCTAAGCTGGTTAGTATATCTGAATTAAAAACAGAAATTGCTGGAAATACCCAACAGATTCGGCAGCACCTCTGGGCGGAGAGGAGGTGCAATGGTCTGCTGAATCTGGAGCAAAAAAATACACGTTGCTGGATGAAATCAGTGAGACTAGGAACTGGTTGTCAAAGCAATCTGTGGAAGGGGCTTTCCATAGGCACTTGCACTGCCCTGAGTCACTGTCAGCTGGGAGATAGCTTCCTGCTAGAAAGTCACATCTGCTACCTGTTGTGGTGGAAGGAGAGGGCGGAGTAGACCTGTCAGGGTATTTGGCTGCTTGTCGAACTAAGGTGTTGAACTACTTGCAGTGTCGGGTTTCAGACAACTCCCATCAGAGTTCCTTATTCCTCAAAAGTACCCATAATCTCTGTTGTTCACCCTGTCTAACTGATGGTTTCTAACATTGGAATAGCATCTTTAATGTTATGTTGTTTGCCTCTATATTTGCGTAGTGCATGCGCCTCGCAGTACTTATAATTATGTCTCCAATATCTTCAAAGACTTGCCTGTGAATTGCAGAAAGCTTCTTTTCCAGCTTCATTTGGCAACTGCTCTGCCCAAGACCGTGAGAAATTGCAGGGGGTCGTGAATGCACCCCATCCATCGTGCAAACCAGCCTCCTTCCCCCCCCCTTCATCTCCCACCCCATCCACTCCATCTATACCACATTGCAAAAACAAGGACCGCTCACATCCCAGTCATTCCCTCTTCTCATCTCCTTTTGGACAAAAATACAAAACTTTGATTCAGATTCAGGAACTGATTTGTTCCTGAAACGCCTGACAGATTTCATAAACTACGGGTATAGCCCAGATGTCCCAACCTGTGCATTGTGGCCCCTGCAGTTTCTTTCACCTGCGCTTTGTAACTACAGCACGATAACATTGCAATGCTATATTCTGCATTCTGGTATTTCTTGCACTCCCCGTGTACTTGTATAACGGCTTGTTTCTAAATCGGGTATAATGAGCAGTTTTCAGTTTATTTCGGTATACGTAGCAATAGTATACGGGTAAGGGAGAGATAATGGGCAGATGGAACCAAGCAGTGTAGGGTATGGAGTTTAGTTAACTGGGTGATGGGGAGGAATATACAGGGAGAGAGAACCTGGGTGGACTGTTGTGAAACTGGGGAAGGAACCTGGGGAGGTACCTGAAATTGGAAAAGGAGCAGGTTTACATTCGAATCGATCTGGCATCACAGCTTGCTGGTGACAAGTCTTTGAACTGACTAATCCCTGCATTTTCTGTTAAAAAAAAAATTCCAGCTCCTATTTTCTTGCTCTTGTTCAATGCATATTTTTTATATGTATGACTATTTAAGAGATTTTAAATTAGTTTTTAATAGCCTATAATAATTTAGGATTTGATGCAGCTTTCCACAAAATGGGTGTCATCAGCTTGCAATTACATGGTAACTAATAGAATGAAATTTCACATTGGTCTGTTATCATTGTGAAGCAAAGTTTGCTGCCAAACCGTCCAAGAAAAAATCGACCCATCCATGTTCTTCAGGGATGCTGCCTGATCTGCTGAGTTATTCCAGCATTTTGTCTTTCCTCGGTAAACCAGCAACTGCAATTCCTTGTTTCTACAACAAAATATTATGCAAGTGATCAAAATGTAATTTAAAATAATTAAAACTCTAAAAGAATGGATTTAACACATCTCACACTAGCTGTCCAAATCACGGCTGCAACACAATCAGTGCAGCAGCAACTCGCCTTCTATACGTTTCCATAATTAGCAAGGACATAATGGTCCGATCATCCGCTAAATGTTGATGAAGGGATACATTTTGGCCAACACATGATGGAATATCTCTGCTGCCACTCATCATAATAGTTCAAGGCAATCTCTTGTGCCTTGAGGGCCTTGGTTTAATGTCTTGCCTCCAGCAGTGCAGACCTACTTTGATGCACACTGAAATATAAGCCTCAAAATTGTGCTCAGCTTTCTGGAATACAACTGGAGCTCTAAGCTCCTAACACAGAGACTGCGCACTCAAATTCAACCATAGTTAATACAAAAGCTGCTGAAGGCCCGCTTTAAAGGAAGAAAGAGAAGCAGAGCACTGATGAGGTTTGGGAAGAGCATTTTGGAACTTGACAGCTTGAATTGATGAGGCCTGGCTCTTGCATCACTAATCCAGCTACTCTGAGTGCCAGTCTCTCTTTGGTTTTGTGAATGTGGGGGGGACTGCCGTGAAGAACAATGGAGGGCCTGGTATAGGGGGGCTGCCTTGAGGGATGGTGGGAGAACAAGGGGGGGGGCACTCTAGTATTAGAATCTTCTGCCCAGGCGATATATCTGTGTATGTTTGTTCATTTGTTCCGGTGAAGGCGCTGTGCACACGGCAGCCCGACAACAGTTGCTTGTCTTTTTCTTTTTGTTTTCACTTTTAATTTCAATCTTTCATGTACCTTGTGTGTTGTGACTGTTGGCAGACCAACTTGAATGAATAACGTTATATCGTTTCATGTCACCTAGTTGCTTTTATTTTCAGTATTTACTTGGCCCGAGAAGCTGATGGTCGGTTTTGCTGTGTTTGTTACAGCTGTTGCTGCATAGCAAGGTGCATGTATCTGTCGGCTAGACTGTGTGGGGAAGGTGGTTGGTCACTTGAGAGGCAAGCATGAGTTGGCTGCTTTGTTTTCTACTCCAGATGACATTGCTGTAAGAATTTCTTTGTTAAATGATTTTGACTGTTTACTGATGCCATCCATAAGACCAGATCATGAATTCTGCAATTTGCTAACTTTAGGACTTGAAGTCCTGGATTATTGGCATAGTGCATTTACCATGATAGTCCCTGGCCATAGAAATCCTTGTCACATAACAAACATACCATACCAGCTTTGCAGGTAGACAAAAATGCTGGAGAAACTCAGCGGGTGAGGCAACATCTAGTGAGCGAAAGAAACAGGTGACGTTTCGGGTCGGGACCCTTGAAACGTCACCTATTCCTTCGCTCCATAGATGCTGTCTCACCCGCTGAGTTTCTCCAGCATTTTTATCTACCTTCGATTTTTCCAGCATCTGCAGTTCCTCCTTAAACACAGTGTTTTAATGGGTGTCGTTTGTCTCTGGTTAGTGTGGTTTGTAAGAAACTATGCATTTTTCAGACTGTTGTTCACTGCACATTGTGCATTCCTGTTTTCCAAGATCGCCAACAAAATGAATAAATCTCAATGTTTTGAGAATGTGCTGAAAGTATTCCGTGGCTGTCAGGGTATTGAGTGAACTCAGCTTGAGAACTAATTGCCGCAAGGGCTTGGCCAATAACACCCCGATTTAGTGTCAGACTAGTAATCTTACTAAATCAGATGATGTGGGTCCAGCAACCATAGTGGTTGAATCAATTTCTAACTAAATTATACCAAGGGCAAGCTTGAAAATGACTTTACATCAGTGTGTTACAGCATGAGTAAGCTAACTAATAGCATTAACCCATGGTCATTTGATTCGATTATACATGCAAGCATCGATATGACTAAATTATCTCTGGTGGCCATGAAGTCCTATCTACAACTTGTGACAGGCTGTTGCCTGCTATCTGCCCAAGCACGACAGATGCTCGGAGAATTGTCCACAAACCACAACTGCTGTTGTTAAATGCACAAGTTAAACTCGATTTAACATTAAAAAAAATATGATTTAAGTATGTGATTTTTAAAGAGATACAGACGCACCTCGCCACGACAGGGTTATGTCCCCCAGTCTCTTACATAAATCAGATTTTTACGCAAGTCGGAATCGCCTTAAAACCATAGGAGAAGTAAAGCTTGTCCCTATACCTCCTCCCTCGATTCTGTGAAAGGACCCCGACAGTCCTTTCAGGCAAGGTAGAGGTTCACGTGCACCTCCTCCAACCTCATCTGCTGTATTCGCCGATCCAGGTGTGGACTCCTATAAATCGGCAAGACCAAGCGCAGACTGGGTGATCGTTTCGCTGGACACCTTCGCTGAGTCCGCCTTGGTCTACACAATCTCCCGGTTGCCAAGTCTATGGATATTTTTAAGGCAGAGATGGATAGATTCTTGATTAGTATGGTGTCAGGAGTTATGGGGTGAAGGCAGGTGTATGGGGTTAGGAGGGAGAGATAGATCAGCCATGATTGAATGGCGGAGTAGACTTGATGGGCCGAGTGGCCTAATTCTGCTCCTATCACAGTCCTATGACCAAACACTTTATTTTCCTGTACTGACCTTTCTCTCCTGGGCCTCCTCCACTGTCAGTGAGGCCAAATGCAAATTGGAGGAACAGCACTGTATTTCGCTTAGGCAGCTTACAGCCCAGGGCTATGATATTGACTTCTCTAACTTCCTAACCCTTGCTTTCCCTCTCTCTCCATCCTTCCCCCACCATAGTCGTTGTATTAGTTTCACTATCGTCCTGCTGAGTTTCACTGTTTTATTGTTTGTTATCACCATCCCCACAGCCACCAATGGACCATTGTGGACTCCACCTTTCCTTGATCATCTTTGCTGGCTTTGATCTGTCATTTTGAATATCTTTCATTAATTTGCTCTGTATACTTTTTAACATCTCTCCATTCCTCAGTCTGAAGAAGGGTCCCGCTCCAAAACATCACCTATTCCTTTTCTCCAGAGATGCTGCCTGACCTGCTGAGTTATTCCAGTACTTTGTGTCTATGGTGTAAACCAGCATTTACAGTTCCTTCCTACAAGATCTCCCGTTGTCCTGACTAAACCACACGATCTCAACACCAATTGAAACACGGGGATCCTGCCGTGAACTCAGCACCATGGCTTTGTGTTTTAGGATTTGACCAATGGGCCAGTGCTTGTGATTCAATATGAATGAAAATACTTGTATCAATGGGCATCAAATGAATGACACCATATGGCAGTACTATTGTATTATCAGTCTAAAGTATTCTCTCGGTGGAGTTGTACTCTGTGCTGAATCATTAATGTACTTTATCGATATTATTATTATTTGCAACCCAAGCACTGTTGTGTTTAGGATGAGTCTTCAAGTTCATTGAGAAATGTATATAGTCCTACAGTGTGGAAACAGGCCCTTCGGCCCAACCTGCCCACACTGGCCAACATGTCCGCTCTACACTAGTCCCACCTGCCTGCTTTTGACCCATGCCCCTCAACCTGTCCTATCCATGTATCTGTCTAAATGTTTCTTGTTTTATGTGATTGAAATACTGACTCTGGGTGGAACAGGCGTCCTGGTCCCAATCACCATTGTTCCAGATACGGACATATTGTTGCGTGAGTTGATCCTTTCGATCTCTGGCCACAACTTGTCATAAAGTGCACTCAATGTCTGACTTTAGGCAGGTCTGCCCAGTGCATTGGTGAACAATTTAAATACTAGTTTGGGTCACATTATATTTCTGAATAGTAGCTATCCAGTATCGTTTTAACTTTTTTAAGAGTTTGATCTCTATCACAAACTTCATTTTTTAAATTATTGCAACTTTGTGCTGCAATTAGCCTGAGACCATTCTTGCAAGGCACACACACACACACCAGGCCAAAACTGCCAGTGGAATGTTGCAGCAAGGAGATGTAGGTAAGTGGTTTGTGTTCCAGAAGGTTTTACTGTATTGTGTTCAAACAGCTCCCCACCTCTTCCACCCCACATAACACACATGGAATAGCGTGTTATATTGTTCTTTGAGGAAAGTTCGCTTTTTTTGTTGTCATTTTGTATACATAAACTGAATCACAATGGATGCAATGTTTTTGCAATTCCAAATTGAAACAGAATGTTTTATTCGTCCTATTTGGATTCTATTCATCAGTTACTGGCAGTGAAACAGAAGGTACCGCTCATTTACGTCTGAACCTTGGAAACGCCACAGAAATTCATTGAGTTGTATTATCATGCTATCATTTCTGTAACAAGCAACTTTTTCACACCCTATAGCCATAAATGGGCACTCATGTTGCCCACGCTTAGACAATGTGTAGCAGTTGCCTGATGAGTGCAAGGTGGAAGCAACCACATTTTTTAAATTTTTATCTTGGTGCGTTCTTGCTCGCTCCCAACATTTCTGGATTGTGCCATGGACTAAGTCCCTGTCTACCTCCTGGTCTTTTTATACCAAGGTAATTAAACAGCAAATTTGTAAATAAAAATGATGGCTAGCTTTACATTCTGGCTATTCTGCCATGCAGTTACAAACTGGCTATTCTGACTCGCTAACAGTCATTATAGAGGTGATGGGGGAATTGCCAAATCAATCAAGCTTTGATGACACTGCTGGAAGCAACTAATTTTTAATTTATCACATTGATAGGTAACTAATCTCTTTTTATTGGAGTAATGAGACTACCTCCTTTGGAAGAAGTTGATTTGATGTCTGTTTTCCTCTGTTCGTTAAGATGATTTTCTGAATAAATTGCCTTTTGCCTGCTGAACCTCTGATTAACTTCAACTTCAGTTTAAATTCCAGTTGGAATATTTTGGAGGACCCAAGAACCAAGAACTCAAAGACAGTTGCTAATTAATAATCTGAAACAGAAAAGTCTACAAATACTCATGTTTAAGAAGGAACTGCAGATGCTGGAAAATTGAGGGGAGACAAAAAAGCTGGAGAAACTCAGCGGGTAAGGCAGCATCTATGGAGCGAAGGAAATAGGCAACGTTTCGGGCTGAAACCCTTTGGGTTTCGACCCAAAACGTTGCCTATTTCCTTTGGGTTTCGGCCCTATTTCCTATTGAATATTCATATTGAATGGCGGTGCAGGCTCGAAGGGCCGAATGGCCTACTCCTGCACCTATTTTCTATGTTTCTATGGAGCGAAGGAAATAGGCAACGTTTTGGGCCGAAACGTTGTCTATTTCCTTCAGGGTTTCGACCCGAAACGTTGCCTATTTCCTTCGCTCCATAGATGCTGCCTCACCCGCTGAGTTTCTCCAGCTTTTTTGTCCACCTACAAATACTTATGCTACCTAACCGGTTATGTGAAGAGAAAATAAAAGGTTAACATTTCAGGTAAAAGGTCGTTGACCTAAAATGTTAACATCATATTTTCCATCTGCAGTATCTGGCTTTTTTTTTAAAATGCTGCAATCTGTGACTGCCCAGCTGATGTCAACTAAAGAAGCATCGTACTACAAAATAGTTCCCACTGTGTGATTCCATTTACTGAACCCATGTCAAATTTAGTTTTCTCTTGGTTGTACTTAATGAAATTCTTGCCGTCCTTACTTATACAACACCCAGCGATATGAATATTGACTTCTCTAACTTCAAATAACCCCTCTCTTCCTGTCCCTCCCCCACCCTTGTCTAGGTACTAGTTTTACTGACATTCTGTTGAGTTCCACTCTGTATAACTCGTTATCACCTACCCCACAGCCAGCAATGGACCATTGTGGGCTCTACCTTTACTTGGTTATTGTTGCTTTTTACATATCTTCACTTCATTTGTCCCAAGTACCGTCTTTATCTCTCGTTCACCTTTCCCCTGCCTCTGAAAAAGGGTCTTGACCCAAAACTGTCTCAAAAGGGTCTCGACTCGAAACATCACCTATTCCTTTTCTCCATATTTACCACCTTACTGTGTCCTCGCTTGTGCAAAGGACTACCTGTACGATTAGCCAGAAATAACTAGATGTTAAAAAATGAAAGATATTGCATAGAACCCCTGCAATCACGCAGTATAATTGCTTCACAGCTGTTATCTGATATAATTAGTTTTTACAGATTGAAGGAAGCCATGTACTTGTTCTGCTTCCTAAAACCAAGATCACCGATGTATGGTTTGTAAACCTGCATTGTGAACAGCTGGGACATCACTTTGCCAACGGCTAAAATACATGAGCAATTTCATAAAGAGCCGACATTTAAGCAAAACTAGATACTATAGATCGCTTGACTGTTTGCTGTATGACATCCAGGTGTCTATCTGGGTTTTTTTTTAATTGATTTAGTAAATGAATTCAACAAATTATTTTGGTTTCTCTTGCAAAACGGATCAATTTGTGAGATCAGAGTGCACCATATTTTACAGAAACCTTTTGAAGCCTTCACCATTGTCAATTTATTTTACAGCAGTTTAATCATTATTTAAAACCATACAGCATGGAAACTGGCCCTTCGGCCCAACTTGCCCATGCTAACCAATATGTCCCATCTCTACTGGTCCCATCTACCTGCATTTAGCTTATACCCTTCCAAAGCTTTTCTATCCATGAACTGGTTATAAAGACATCAAATAAGTTGGTTAAATTTCCATTGGAAGAGATAGAAATATGGAGAGAATAATCCAGAATAATATGGAGAGAATAATCCAAAGCAGTATGGTTTAATCATGCTTCAAATGTCAGCCATTATAGCTTTAGGATTAGTGTGAATGGCTGTTCACCTCCTGCATTTCCACCCTCTTTCAATGCCAGCTGTATCTTTGTATCACTTTGCATTGTATCACTTTGCATTTGTAGGTTAAACTGTGATTTATATTTTACATAAACATCCCACCATAACATTTTTATTTGATTTGTAGCAACAAAGTATGGGTTTATGAAAATACATTTGCAATGCACCAGCTAGAAGTGTATACCCAGTCCAAAGCTCGATATAGCTTTTAGCCATGTTAGCATAATATTGTGTTAAGTTTTACTGGCAAGATACATTTTTAGATTTTTTTTAATTTATGGACCTATTTTGACATTTCCGTTTTGAATGAATTTATGAAACTTGATAGAAACTTGGCAAGGGAATTTGCTACTTTACAGTCAACATTTGCTACAGACTATTTATCAATTACGTTAATGTTCTGCGTCATAGATGAATGTTGTAACTGCAAAGATGGAGATTACCTTCTGTGCGCAAGACAAATCAGCATTGCTAACTTGGGAATTGTTACAGTGAAAATCCTGCATCAGTTCAGATGCTGCCCTGCTCACTGAGTTTCTTCAGCCGATTGCTTGTTGCTCCAGATTCCAGCATCTGCACCATTTATGTTTCTCTGTTCCCAATTAACAAGCTTCTTGTATGATGTATCTAATTAATAACCTAAAGCTGTTCAATCTTACAACCACCAATCCGGTCATCTTAGTGTTGTACTAGCGAGATACCTCTGAACGTTGACACCATTTTCTGTTTTGATATTCTAAACTCTAAAATAGTCTGATTTTTGAAAATGTCATTGCACATGACATGATATTACACCACTGAAAAAATGGTGAAATGTCATAAAACAATCTTCTCTAATGGATATCTCCATTGAATGTTTAAGAAAGAACTGTAGATGCTGGAAAAATCGAAGGTAGGCAAAAATGCTGGAGAAACTCAGCGAGTGGGGCAGCATCTATGGAGCGAAGGAATTAGGTGACATTTCAGGTCGAGACCCTTCGAACAAGGGTCGAGACCCGAAACGTCGCCTATTTCCTTCGAAGGGTCTCTACCCGAAACGTAGCCTATTTCCTTTGCTCCATAGATGCTGCCTCACCCGCTGAGTTTCTCCAGCATTTTTGTCTACCTTCCATTGAATGTTTTATTCTTTCTGAGCGCAGGCAGTCCTGGTTTTTGCATCAACTCCAAAGGGTGTCGTGCTAACACCGTGGCACCCCTTGTGAAGCTGGGCATGCTACTAGATTTTTTGAGTGCTGTTTGCTGGCAAAGCAGTATGATTTAATCATGCTTCAAATGTCAGCCATTACACTTCGGTAACATTTGATGATTTTTATTAATCATGTTCCATTGTACTGTGCTCCGATGAACTAATTTTAAATTTGCAACTAATTTCACTTTCAATATAACTGCACTGATATTTTATAATGAAAACCCTATCATTTTGAAATATCAATGCAGTTATATTGAAAGTGAAATTAGTTGCAAATTTAAAATTAGTTCAAACTGCAACAGACACATTTTGACAGCTGTATATGAAAGGCACCATTTGGAACAGCTTTTGTAGGTGCTAGCTTGCGGGAAAGCAAATTATATTAATCCACCCACATGAGGATGATGAATATAAAATAATGAGAACGGAAGTGGTGTCCTTAAATTAAAAAGAAAATGGTAGTGATTGACAGAATAATAGAATAGTCTCTTGTTATTAGTCACAGAGTCATACAGTGGCAACCGGCCCTTTGGCCCGACTTGCCCACACCGACCAACATGTCCCATCTACTGTAGTCCACCGGCCTGCATTTGGCCTATGTCCCTCTAATCCTATCCATGTAACTGCCTTAATGTTTCTTGAACGTTGCGATATTAATTAAAATTAGTATTTGACTAGAGAAGTTTGAACTTTCTGCTTTGCATGGCTTAGAACTTCGATTAGGTCTGTCCTTATACTGATACTCCTGAGAAAACACCTCCAGTTTGACCAATCTCTCCTGAACCTTAACCCACTTGTTGTAATAGTTGCCAGTGTCTGGGTCCAGAGTGCTGTAATGGGGGATGCTTATGTCTCTTTGATGAAACAGATTGAGGTTATATGAGACTGTGCTCCAAACATTTTGTCAGGAGAAAGACCCTGATGGATGGTGATAAACAAGGAGGGCATCGCCACTTTCCAGATGATTACAATCTTTTCCAATCTTGCCAGCTCCACATTAGAGTGAAGGACCTGTCCAAAGACATACCTAGATGTGTAGGTCAATTGGCTTGGTGTATGTGTAAATTGTTCCTAGTGTGTGTAGGATAATGTTAATGTGTGGGGGTCGGTGTGCAGCAGGAAGTTTAACTAAACTAAACTAAGATCAAAATAAGGAATACCAAGGGTACAGGTTAAGATAACAAGGTTTTTTCCCTCTGGAGTCAAGTGCACCATCCACTATCCCTTTTAAGTCACGTCAAGTCAAGTTTATTCGTCACATACACATACGAGATGTGCAGTGAAATGAAAAGTGGCAATGCTCGCGGACTTTGTGCAAAAAGACAAACAAACAAACAACCAAACAAACTATAAACACAATCATAAACACACATATTCTTTTACATATTAAATATTGGAAGGAAAAACGTTCAGTGGAGTTAGTCCCTGGTGAGATAGGAGTTTACAGTCCGAATGGCCTCTGGGAAGAAACTCCTTCTCAACCTCTCCGTTCTCACAGTATGGCAACGGAGGCGTTTGCCTGACCGTAGCAGCTGGAACAGTCCGTTGCATGGGTGGAAGGGGTCTCCCATGATTTTATTGGCTCTGGAGTTGCACCTCCTGATGTATAGTTCCTGCAGGGGGGCAAGTGAAGTTCCCATAGTGCGTTCGGCCGAACGCACTACTCTCTGCAGAGCCTTCTTGTCCTTGGCAGAGCAATTCCCAAACCAGATGGTAATGTTCCCGGACAAGATGCTTTCCACAGCCGCTGCGTAGAAGCACTGGAGGATCCTCGGAGACACTCTGAATTTCCTCAATTGCCTGAGGTGGTAAAGGCGCTGCCTTGCCTTACTCACGAGTGCTGAGGCGTGTGATGTCGATGTCATTTCCTCAGAGATGTGGACTCCCAGATATTTAAAACAGCTCACCCTATCCACAGGATCCCCATTTATCCTCAGTGGTGTGTACGTCATCGGATGACGTGCCCTCCTAAAGTCCACAATCAGCTCCTTAGTTTTTTTGATGTTCAAGAGGGGGCTGTTGTCCTGGCACCAGAGTGCCAGATCAGCCACCTCCTCCCGGTAGGCCTTCTCATCGTTGTCTGAGATCAGGCCCACCACCACAGTGTCATCAGCAAACTTAATTATTGAGTTGGAGCTGAACCTAGCCACACAGTCATGTGTGTACAGGGAGTACAATAGGGGGCTGAGGACGCAACCCTGGGGTGATCCTGTGCTCAGGGTGAGGGATTTCGATGTATTCCCTCCCATCTTGACTACCTGAGGCCTGGCGGTGAGAAAGTCCAGGGCCCAGGCACACGGCGGTGTTGAGCCCTAATTCCAGTAGCTTCTCGGCCAGTCTGGTGGGGACTATCGTGTTGAAGGCTGAACTGAAGTCTATGAACAGCATCCTCATGTAGCCCCCCTTCTGGCTGTCAAGATGAGAGAGAGCGGTGTGCAAAACCTGGGAGACCGCATCGTCCGTGGATCTGTTCGGACGGTATGCGAACTGCAACGGGTCCATGTTGCGAGGGAGGAAGGCGCAGATGTGTTTCTTCACCAGCCTCTCAAAGCATTTCATGACTACCGAGGTAAGGGCCACCGGACGGTAGTCATTCAGACAGGCTGGGGAGGCATTTTTTGGTACCGGTACAATGATGGATTTTTTGAAGCAGGCAGGGACCACGGACTTGTCCAGGGAGAGGTTTAATAATGTAGTGAGCACCGGAGCTAGCTGCGTAGCACAGGACTTGAGTACTCACCCCGAGATGCCATCGGGGCCTGCAGCTTTCCTCGTGTTCACCCGTGTCAGAGCCCTCCTCACGTCGTGCTCGGACAGCGAGAATGTGTGCACATTCCTCCCTTCAGCTTCGGTAGCCAGCCTGCTGGCGGTATTGTCGATAGTCGGCAAACCTGGGGTGGTGTTGCCCATCTCGAAACGAGCGTAAAAGGAGTTCAGGTCATCAGCTAGGGAGGTGCCTGCACTTGCGGATGAACTCTACGTTAGAATGTCGGTATGAATCAGTGGGTGGTAATCTCTTGATTTATTTCCTGATTTTATTAATTGTACTTTCAGGGAGGAAGAAATTACGACGGCGGAAATTAGAAATTGAGGAAGAACTTAAGCAAGGTAAATCCAAAGTTGCTGCTAATATTGTTCTATCATGGTTGAGGGAGTGAGTGAACTGAATGTGTGAAATGTATGTGTTCCTTAATTTTCTACCATCTTCCTTTTATTCATCATTATTATTTGGACATGCTGTACAGGTGCCAATGATATAGTTTAGTTTATTATTTCCATGTGTACCGAGGTACAGTGAAAAGCTTTTGTTTGTGTGGTATCCAGTCAGAGAAATGTCATGAATACAATCACGCCACGCACGGATCTAGGTACAACTTTTAGTGCAAGAGATATCGTTGTACCAATGTCCAAATGGTGCCCTGCCCTTGTGGCCTTTCTTCATGCAAGTAGTTAGTTCATGCAAGTAGTCACTAACAGCTAGTTAGTGTAGGTATGTTTTCTGACCACAGCGAGTTATGGCAGCAATTTAGAAAGTGAATTGTGAAAAGATAATTGAAGGGGTGAAAACACGGAGAGGGTGTCCCCTGCAGAGAGGAAAGGGGGGGAGGGGGGGGGGGGGGATATCAGAGAGTTATTGAAATACAAAATCCTTCCTTGCCAGTAGCCTTTGGGGAAGATGTTGTAAAATTAATGTAACATTAAATGGACAAACAATTACAAAGAAGGATTTGGAATAGGCAATTGCATTGCCACGTACAAAGTTGATTTCTAGATTCCAATGTTGTTGAAGAAGGAACTGCAGATGCTGGAAAATCGAAGGTAGACAAAAATGCTGGGGAAACTCAGCGGGTGAGGCAGCATCTATGGAGCGAAGGAAATAGGCATTGCCTATTTCCTTCGCTCCATAGATGCTGCCTCACCCGCTGAGTTTCTCCGGCATTTTTGTCTACTTAGGCTTCTAAAGATAATCTTTTTGGCCTTGGTTCGAGACCCTGCGCTCCATAGATGCTGCCTCACCCGCTGAGTTTCTCCAGCATTTTTTGTCCACCTTCGAATGTCTTTCATTAACGTCTTTCTCATTTACCACATGCAAATCCTAACATGCTTTGAAGTGTGTGCATGTGTGTGTGTGTGTGTGGTGGTGTGGAGTATTAACCTGTAGGGTAATGGCATCAAAGTGACCTTTGCCTCTGTAATTAAGATCGCTAACTAATCTGGATTGGTTATTGGTTCACTTATTGGTTCAAATGGTCAAAGGTAAACTGTTAGATGA
Organism: Amblyraja radiata; assembly: GCF_010909765.2. NCBI lineage: Eukaryota > Metazoa > Chordata > Chondrichthyes > Rajiformes > Rajidae > Amblyraja > Amblyraja radiata. The sequence continues at coordinate 30,143,892 of NC_045986.1, read as the reverse complement.
ATTGTGTTTTCAGTTACAGGCATCTGAAAAGTGCCTTTGTTTTGCAAGAACTAGGTGTCCAATTGCTGCACTGTCACTTCCTTTTACAGTCTCAGCGCTGCAGTTATTGGAAAATGCAGAGAATTGAGTAACACCGGCTACAATGGTCTTTGAGAATGGGTGTGCCTGCAATCAGTTACTGTTTAGAGAAATGACATTACATGGTACTAGCTAAGAACGGGAAGTACCATAAAGTGTTCATTATTTTCCACCCAGTATTAATTGGCGAGCATTACACGATGGTAAACATTTATTTTTGTCCCCCGCTTCCCTTTCCTGAGGCATTTAGTTTTAACTGCTGTATTGATAGGGAACTGTTTCTAATGAACTGTATCTGGAGCTTAATTTAATGGATGTTCAATGTATAGGCTTGGACAGCATGTGCTTGCCACATGCGGCAACACATTTTACCAGATTGACCCAGTGTTCGCTCTAGTTCTACTCATGCTATTTTTGTTTTTTAGTTTAGTTTAGAGATGCAGCGCGGAAAACGGCCCTTGGGCCCACCGAGTCCGCGCCGACCAGCGATCACCCACGGTGGTGACTCGTCGTAGACGAGGATAGCATGGTTGTGTCTTGTGGGATGGAGTGTGGTCATGAGTCCGATGCGCGAGCCACACGCTGGAGGGAGCCGTGGGGGTAACATCAAGGCCGTGTGGGGGGATTTAGGGCTGCAGCCTTTCTCCTGCCTCTGGCACTAACTTTTGGCGGTTATCTTAAACTGCTGACCGCCTTCCTAGTGGTTATACGCCAGCCAGTCCTAATGGTTGTACGCCTGGCACGGGTCTCCAGTCCGTTTGGGGCTAGGCCTGCATGCTGGAGGTGGTCCTTGATACAGCCATTGAACCATTTCCTTTGACCCTGTGACAGAACTCTGTGCAGGAGTTGATGACACTAGCACATACACTAGCACTCTCCGACACTCTAGGGACAAATTACAACTTTACAGAAACCAGTTTACCTGCACGTCTTTGGCGTGTGGGAGGAAACCGGAGCACCCGGAGAAAACCCACGCAGGTCACGAGGAGAACATACAAACTCCGTACAGACAGCATTGGTAGTCAGGATCAAACCTGGGTCTCTGGCGCTGTATGGCAGCAGGTCTCCCACTGTGCCACCGTGCTGCCCCAAAGGTCCAAATGTGTTTTACTCACTGTAACTGGATAGAAAAGATTAGCAGGTAGACACAAAATGCTGGAGTAACTCAGCGGGTGAGGCAGCATCTATGGAGCATCATATCTGAAGAAGGATCTCAACTTGAAACGTCACCCATTCCTTCTCTCCAGAGATGCTGCCTGTCCCGCTGAGTTACTCCAGCATTTTGTGTCTTCCATCGATTTAAACCAGCATCTGCAGTTGTTTCCTACACAGAAAAAAATAGCAAGTACCAGAATGGAATGTTTGAGTCCTTCCTGTCCCGTGGAGTGAGTGCTCGTCACGACTTGTCCAGCGTCACCCAGTTCATGCATCAACCCTCAGTCAGGAGAGAACATAGGGATGGACATGAGGAGATGGCCTTTCATTTGTTGGCACCAGTGTTATCCATGCACAATCTACACCCTGCTGGCCACCAGCCACAGTTTCAAAATGTATTGCAGTTTTGTGAAGAGAAAGGCTGAGACTTTGCACATTTATTTATCACTTCTTTTGACAATTGCGTCATGAGCTAATATCTATTTTCCTATCGGGGTTACTTCCTCGTTACAATCTGAAGCAGCTGATTAACTTGTAACGTTAGAAAGAGAGTCTTTGTGCCTGAAATGCTGCATAAACACAGTGTTGTAAGCGGAACCAATCTGGCTAGTTCAAACAAAGAAGTTTGTTCTGCATATTTTAAATACATTTCTTTCATCTACTGGATATTTAATAGTACAGTATTGATCACATTTGCAACTGACGGTTGAGATTCTCAATTACGTGCAGAATGACTGTTCTATAACACAACTTTATTTGCCTACTATGCCTAGTAGTCAATGCCTACTATGTTCTGTTGTGCTGAAGCAAAGCAAGAATTTCATTGTCCGATCAGGGACACATGACAATAAACTCTCTTGAATCCAGTTTAGTTTGGAGAGACGGCGTGGAAACAGGCCCTTCGGCCCGCCAAGTCTGCGCTGACCAGCGATCACTCGTACACTAGTTATATCCTACATACAAGGGTCAATAACAAGGGTCAATATGTAGAAACCAATTAACCTACAAACCTGCACGTCTTTGGCATTTGGGAGGAAACGGGAGCACCCAGAGAAAACCCACACGGTCATAGCAAGCTCCACACAGATAGCACCTGTAGTCTGAAGCATGGTCTCAACCCTTGTTTCGGGTCGAGACCCTTCTTCGAAGGAATAGGTGACGTTTCGGGCCGAGACCCGAAGGGTCTCGCCCCGAAACGTCGCTTATTCCTTCTCTCCATAGATGCTGCCTCACCCGCTGAGTTTCTCCAGTATTTTTGTCTAGCTTTGATTTTTCCTGCGTCTGCAGTTCTTTCTTAAGCACCTGTCGTCAGGATCGAACCAGGGTCTCGGTTGCTGTAATGCAGCAGCTCTAGTTAAGTTTATTTAGCAAACTTCATGCTGGATGGCATAACCAATATTGTCAGCGATGCATGTTAGTTTATTAATTCAGCATTGCAGATGGGAAAATTGTTTTTAACACTGTGCCCAAATGTTGCCCCGAAATGCTTCATCTTAGATTGCTTCAACTGTTCTCACCGGCGACAAACCTAACTTGACTGTATTCATGTCTTCTATAATTCTGTTGTGCTGAAGCAAAGCAAGAATGTCATTGTCCTATCTGGGTCACATAACAATAAACTCTCTTGAATCTTGACCAAAGACAGGCAAAAAAAGCTGGAGCAACTCAGCTGGAGTAAAGGAATGGGTGACGTTTCGGGTCGAGACCTTTCATCAGACTGCCAATGGAAGTGGCATTAGTTCCAAATGTTGACCCTTAAACACCCTCAAGTTGGAAAGATGGACAACATAATTGCTTCACTAAAATTATAGTTCATATAGGGTACCACATTAATTTGAATTTACTGTAATCTTAATGACTCCTGGTTACTCCAGCAACCTGACCCGCTGAGTTACTCCAGCATTTTGTGTCGATCTTAATGATACCTTTCAGGTTGATGTTTTGTGCCTCCTTGTTACCTATAATTATCCACACACACACACATTCATTTTGTTTTTGGACTTTGTCAATGCCAACAAAATGGCTGCCTCAATTATAGAGGTTGCAAGGTTCTCCTCTCTAAAGTTATTTTACCTGCGGTCTTCTGGCACTGCACACAAGAAATACTTGAAGGATTCCATCATTTCACAATATGTAAATCGAGCAAGCAAAGTGGAGCCAGCAGCAGTAGCTGGGACTACATGTGCAGGGTTGAATATTTACGAGACATAATGATCAGTGTTTAGCAGTGCCACTTCAGAAGTATTTTGCTTGCCAAGTTAAATGCTTTTGCGTTCAGAACTGGCTACACGGTGGCGTAGCGATAGAGCAACTGCCGTATGCCACCAGGGACCCGGGTTCGATCCTGACAACGGGTGCTAATGTCTTTATGGAGTTTGTGCGTTCTCCCCGTCTCCGAGATCTTTGGTTTCCTCCCACACGCCAAAGACGTACAGATTTGTAAGTTAATTGGCTTGGTATCAATGTACATTTTCCCTGGTGTGTGTGTAGAATAGTGTGCGGGTATCAATGGTCGGTGCAGACTCAGTGGGCCGAAGGGCCTGTTTCCACGCTGTCAAGTCAAGTCAAGTTTATTTGTCACATACACATACAAGATGTGCAGTGAGATGAAAGTGGTAATGCCTGCGGATTGTGCAAACACTACAGAACCGAATAGAACAGAATCAGTATTTACATATTAGAGGGGGAAAAAACAGCAATTTTAAAAAGACCCAACACAACAGTAAATTAGTCCCTGGTGAGACAAGAGTTTACAGTCCTAATGGCCTGTGGGAAGAAACTCTGTCTCACCCTCTCTGTTTTCACAGCATGACAGCGGAGGCGTTTGCCTGACTGTAGCAGCTGGAACAGTCCGTTGCTGGGGTGTTAGGGGTCCCCCATAATGTTGCTGGCTCTGGATCTGCACCTTCTGATGTATAGTTTCTGCAGGGGGGGCGAACATAGTTCCCTTAGTGCGTTCGGCCGAATGCACTACTCTCCGCAGAGCCTTCTTGTCCTGGGCAGAGCAGCTCCCAAACCAGATTGTGATGTTTCTACAGCCCCAGAGTAGAAGCACTGGAGGTGTATCTCTAAACTAAACTATGCGATGAAAGCCAGGTGGTCTACATTAGACAAATAGCAAGTGATTGTCCTTTAAAATGACACATGGTGCCGGTGTAACTCAGCGGGTCAGGCAGCATCTCTGGAGTGTGCTTTATCTTTGTATCTTGACCCTTGAGCATCATCTCAAATTGATCATACGCAGTTGCTGCATTGGGAAATAAGCATCATGCCTTTAACTAGTGTGCACATGCTTCCTAATAATGTTGCTAAGTTTAACCATTCAGTTAATGGTTTGATTTTCCAAATTGCCTATGAATAGAAGCAAGCTAAATTACTTTGAAGAAAGGATTTATGTGTTCCTCATATTCTGGTTTTAATAAATGAATGAATGAATGAATGAATAAGTTTATTGGCCAAGTATGTACACATACAATGAATTTACCTTGGTGCTCTGCTCGCAAGTAACAACACGACATAGAGTAACAATTAACAATGACACATAAAACAGTAAACTAATAATACCAGAGCAAAAGGAGGCTACAGACTTTAGGTTATTGAGCAGAGCTACTCCTCAAGGGAAAAAAGCTGTTTTTATGTCTGGCTGTGGCAGCTTTGACAGTCCGGAGTCGCCTTCCAGAGGGAAGTGATTCAAAGAGTTTGTGGCCAGGGTGAGAGGGGTCAGAGATGATCTTACCCGCTCGCTTCCTGGCCCTTGCAGTGTACAGTTCGTCGATGGGGGGTGGGAAGGTTGCAGCCAATAACCTTCTCAGCTGATCTGACGATTCACTGCAGCCTCCGGATGTCGTGCTTGGTGGCTGAGCCAAACCAGACCATGATGGAGAAGGTGAGGACAGACTCTACGATGGCCGTGTAGAATTGGACCATCATTGCCCGTGGCAGATTGTGTTTCCTCAGCTGCCGCAGGAAGTACATCCTCTGTTGGGCCTTTTTGACTGTGGAGTTGATGGTGGCCCCCCACTTAAGGTCCTTGGAGATTATGGTTCCAAGGAACTTAAAAGACTCCACAGATGTGACTGGTGTTCTTGATGGTGAGTGCAGGGAGGGGAGGGGGAGCTCTCCTAAAGTCTATCAATTCCACTGTCTTAAGAGCATTGAGCTCCAGGTTGTTACGAAGGCACCAGGACGCCAGCTGTGACACTTCCTGTCTGTAGGCAGATTCCTTCCCATCCTGGATCAGTCCAATCAGGGTTGTGTCGTCCGCAAACTTGAGAAGCTTCACAGAGGAGTCTGTGGAGATGCATCCGTTGGTGTAGAGAGAGTAGAGGAGTCAGGCTTGTGAGTAGGTGTGAAGTATTGGTTGGGGAGGGGGGGGGGGGAGGGGATACCTGGGTCAAGTTTCTGTTTATCGAACCTGCAGTAGTACTCGTTCAGGTCGTTGGTCAGCTGACGATTGTTCAAGGAGCGTGGGATTTTCCTCTTGTAGCTGGTGATTTCTTGCAAGCCCTTCCAAACTGAAGAAGAGTCACTAGCTGAGAACCTGCTCCTCAACTTCTCAGAGTACCTTTCCTTGGCAGCTCTGATTCCTCTTCTCAGATTGTAATTGGCCTTCCAGTAGAGATCTGCATCCCCGCTCCTGTAGTCCTCATCTTTAGACTGGCAGAGCTGTCTGAGTTCTGCTGTAAACCGGAGCCTGTCGTTGTTGGGAATGCGTCCTAGTGGGAATGCAACTGTTGAGAAAGATGAGAAGTTGATTAATGCTAGTGTAACAATGTTATGTTTGCCTGTAGTAATTGTACTCTTTTAATCAGGTTTTCAGAAGCATGAACCTTGCGTCTCAGAAGCCAATTCAACAGAGCAGAGAATAGAAGTTCACAGAATTGTTTCACAGAAGGTTCTGCCTCAACCAAAGGACTTCCAGATGTCCCTTGAGGCAGAGACAATGTCAGAAGAAAATACCATTGAAAATCTCCCAAGAAAGAAAATTTCAATCAAATCTCTGAAGCAGAAACCAAAAGGCGATCAGAACGGGATGCAGGATGTTGAAGAGACCCACATGTTTCCCTGCAAAAATTGTGAGCGCAGATTTACCACGAAGCAAGGTCTGGAGCGTCACCAGCACATCCATGTATCCACAGAAGGGTTCACGTTCAGGTGCAGGTATTGCGGTAAAGCCTTTGGCACTCACATCAACATGAGACGGCATGAGCGGCGCCACGAAGCTGGGCCCAAGAGGAAGCCCACCTTCAAAGTGATCATGTCCGATCAGCGCCTGAAGGATGATTTTGATTTTGACAAGACGGCAATTGACATTAGTTCCGATCCATCAAGTCGACTGGAAAGCCCAACGGCTCTGGAAAATTATAAGAAAACTGATTCTGAGACGTCAGTCCAAAATATGGACACTTCTGTCTTAACGAGTTGTGAACCAAAAATCCAACACCCGTGCAAACTGTGCAAAAAGACCTTTGGTTCTTACACCAACTTGCGCCGGCACCAGCGCCGTATCCATGAGCGCCACCTCTTGGCCAAGGGCATCAGGATGAGACGGAAGGTTTCTGCAGAAGACCAGGATCCAACGTCCGAGCAAACGAGGGCTGCTGGCGGGCTCCATGTTACCAGCACAGAAACTGAAGATGACGAGGAAGACGAGGAGGAAGAGGAGACGGACGAGTGCCAAGCGTACATTATGGACGTTTCCAGTAACATCTCTGAGAACCTGAACCACTATATTGATGGAAAGATTGAGTCAAACAGCAGTACCAGCAACTGTGAGGTGATAGAGGTGGATACTGCTTGCACAAATCCATTCGGCCTGCCTTCTGTGCTGTATCCCGTGACCGATGAATCGCCTCAGAATCTTAAGACCACAGCACAACTTCCAGTCACCCATTCTCTTCTGAATGAAGTGAAAGACGGCGATTTGAAAGGTCCAAAAAGAAGGCGGACCAGCAGCCCTCCTCCCTTCCCAAAGATGAAAACTGAGCTTGGTGTCGAGACCATATCACCAGTGGTCACGCCGTTTGGTGGCCAGCCTGTCATGGGTCAGACCACTGGCAGCTTGAGCGGGCATCAGGAGAAATGTAGCCTGTCCTCCAAGCTGAAGCAGCTCCTCCAGATCCAAGAAAATAACTCGCCCAGATCAGGCCTGTTTCCAGATGGGTCAGTTGGCCCATCAACATCAACAGCAGCACCAATGGGATTTGGCCGATTCAAGAGGAGAACAACTTCACCTCCAAATTCCCCACAGCATAGTCCTGTACTGAGCACCACGGGAAAGGATTCTGACTTTATACGCATATGGAATGAAAGTGTACCTGGCCTGAAAGCATCAAAAATCGAAAGCCAGAGTAGCTCGCCTGCCTGGAGCCTCTCCAGCCGAGATGAAACTCTCAGTCCAATGAGTCTTGAAATGTGCAAAATAACCACCTCGAAGGAATTTGCAGGGAACCGTCCTCTGGCTAATCTCTGCACTCACCAGCCTCTGGATCTGTCCAGTGGCTTTAAGCTGCAGTCTGATGTAAAAACAGAAGTGGAAGGGCCAGGCATAGCCATCTTAGATCTGAGTCTGCATAAAAAGTTGTGCAGTGAAAATGAAGTTAAGGAGGAAATGGGGGTTGTTGGTGCTCAAGTTTCATGCAGCAGTAAGAAGAAGAAACCAACAACCTCTGTGTTGGAAAAGGTGCTTCTGAATGAGTATAATGGCACAATGAAAGAGGACTCTGAGGACAGTCCTGAGCCATGCCTGGAGGCAGAGGTATCATCTAATCCTAGTTCAACCCCAACATCGATTGCAACTCCAACTCCTGTAACAACACCTGCTCCTTCTCCTCCTCCTCCAGTGCTCTCCGTACCATCACCCCTTCCAGAGTCGGTAACCCAGGTTCTACAGTCAATAACTCCGGCTTTGTCACCGGTCAGCATAAACATTAAGGAAGAAGTTAAAGATGAAGGCTACCCAGACTCGGACAGCGAACACGAAATGAGCAATAACCACCCGCCCACCATCGAACCAGAATCCCCTCCAGAAATGCTCATTAAAAACTGCACTGAAGACCAGGAGGATGCAGAAAGCCAGGAGGATGCAGAAAGCTGTCAGCCCACTGAACAAGAGGAAAAACCTGAGCCTACGTTCACCAAAAGTTTCCAGTGCAATGTTTGTGAAACTCCATTCCTTTCCATCAAGGATCTCGGCCAGCACTTGTTGGTTCATGCCGAAAAATGGCCGTTCAAATGTGAGTTTTGTGTGCAGCTGTTCAAAGAGGCGGAGGCTTTGTCCGAGCACCGTTCGTCTTTGCACGGGGTTGGCAAGATCTTCGTGTGCTCCGTCTGCAAGAAGGAGTTTGCATTCCTTTGCAACTTGCAGCAGCATCAAAGCGACCTGCATCCGGACCAGCAGTGCACGCACATCGAGCTAGAGAATGGAATGCTGAGGCCCCAGAACTTCACCGACCCAGACAAGGCCACCAGCTGCCTCAGCCAGTCCATCGGCGAGGGTAGCGTGCCGCTACAGGAGCCTCAGCAACGAGAGGGCGAGGAAGATGATGAGGACTCCAGCGACTTGACAGAGGAGCTGTATACAACAATAAAGGTGATGGCATCCGGGATAAAACCAAAGAGCCCTGATGTCCGTATGGGACTCAATCAACGTTACCCTAGCTTCAAGCCCCCTCCGTTTCAATATCACAACCGCAGTTCAAACAGCGCAGTGTCGTCGGCTGTGAATTTTACCGCACACAACATCCCCCAGACCTTCAGCACAGCCATCCACTGCACAAAGTGCGGCAAGAGCTTCGACAACATGCCCGCTCTTCACAAACACATCCTGGCCTGTGCGTCCGCCAGCGACAAGAAACGCTACACCCCAAAGAAGAATGCGATCCCGCTGAAAAGGAAAATATGGAGGAAGAATGGGGAAATGGCCACCGAGCCGGTCAAGCAGAACACCATCCGGAGAATGGGCCAGCCAAAACGTCTTAACTTTGAAACGGAGACAAAGTCAAAACTCACCATGAACAAAATCAAAATGAATGTTCTGAAAAACAAAAGGAACCAGTTGGTGCAGAAGGCGATCTCGCAGAAGAACAGGTCGACTGCCAAAGTGAAGGCCATGTTGAAAAGCAGGAGCTCGGAAAGCCATAATTGCCCTTATTGTGAGAAGGAGTTCACTTACTTGGGAAGCCTGAACAAACACGTAACCTATAGTTGTCCCAAGAAGCCAGCCTCTCCTCCCGCCAAAGGGTCTAGCTCTCACTCCCCGGCCAGCAGTGACAAGGGAAGTGGGCAACGCAGGAGAACTGCAGATACTGAGATCAAGTTGCAAAGTACACCGGTTCTCTTGGGCAAAAGGAGAGGGAGGATGTTGGGTCCTTTGCAAACCGAGTCTGTTTCTTCAGCACCAAAGTTACAGCACCGCATGAAGTCCATACCTTTGGTAAAATCAAAGAAGCCCAACACGTCGCCCATTGCCTCCAGGACTGCAAGTCCAGTAAGGTCGGCTAAAGGATCACCAGCGGAGGGGAAGAGGTTGAAGTCCAAGCCCAGACAGCGGCCTTCAGCCACCGGCGGCATGAATTCACCGCGGCTTTACCTCCGAATGAAGAACAAGAAAGTGGTTTGGCAGAGGAAAGCAAATGTGATCAAGCAGACACGGTCGGAGAGATACGTGGGCAAGTCCAAGGAAACGCGAGCTGGTGCCGTGACACGAAGTGGGGCTCCGGTGGTCACTGATAGCAACGAGAGTGACATGGAAGATGACCAGGAAAACCAGGGATCATCGGCAGAAGGTGTCCAGGTAACTAACGCAACAAACAAGACCAGTCGTTAGCCAACACTGTAGCTGCAATGTACTTAGCTGTTTTATATCCCTTGGGGTGGAGATAGAGGTGGAATAGACGTATAATGGATTCACTTGGATGGTAGTTCAGTTTAGTTTAGAGATACAATGTGGGAACAGCCCCTCAGCCCACCGAGTCCACACTGACCAGCGATCCCCACTCACTAGCACTGTCCTACACTAGAGATCATTTACAACAAAGCCAATTTACCTACAAACCTGTACATCTTTGGAGTGTGAACGGGAGCACCCGGCACCCGGAGGAAACCCACGCAAGTCACGGGGGAGGGATGGACGTGCAAACTCCGTACAGGCAGCACCCATGGTCAGGATCGAACCTGGGTCTCTGGCGCTGTTACGCTGCCCCACCGTGTCGCCCCCTACTGGTGGTTTGAAAAGTTAGCATTATTTTTACATAGAAACATAGAAAATAGGTGCAGGAGTAGGCCATTCGGCCCTTCGAGCCTGCACCACCATTCAATATGATCATGGCTGATTAATAAGTTGCATGGGGGTTGAGGAATGTTTTATCAACCTCAGGTTTTTTTTAATTCCACAGGTCAATGAGGTGGTAACAAGAAGGACTAATGTTATGATTGTACTAATAGTTAAAGGGAAGAATGGGGGGCTGGATGTTTCCTCTGCATTGTTCAGAGCATGACATTATATCTAAGGATTCCTGAAGCAGATTTCATAAGTTTCTCCAAAACAAAAGTAATTGCTTGAAAAAGAGGGTTATTAAAAGGCATTAATATGATTAGATTTAATACTGAACAACAGAAGTAAACAATTGATTAAGTTCTAAAGATCAGAGTAATGAGATATAACAAAGTTGATAAAAAAATTTAATGCAAGTCAAATTTTTTTTAAAACAGCCTGGTTTCTATTCAGGTATTTTAAACACAAAAAACTCTAAATAATTAGAATGTTTACCTTCCCAACTCTTCACAATATCCCAATTCTTCTTTTCAAATGTAATCATGCTTCCATCTCTAATAATACTAAGTAAGGAATTTTGTTTAAGAAGGAACTGCAGATGCTGGAAAATCGAAGGTAGACAAAAATGCTGGAGAAACTCAACGGGTGAGGCAGCTTCTATGGAGCGAGGGAAATAGGCGACGGGTTGAGACCCTTCTTCAGACTGATGCGAGAGTGGGAGGGGGGCGGGAAGAATGCCTTCATTCTTAACCACTTTGTGAATAATTGCGTCTGAGATATCCTTGTGGTCATGAGGCTATAAACCCATGTTCTCTTTCAGTGGAAGTTAGACACAAAAAGCTGAAGTAACTCAGTGGGTCAGACAGCATCTGTGGAGAAAAAGAACTTTTCAGGCTGAAGAAGGGTCTCGACCCGAAACATCGCCCATTCCTTCCCACCATAGATGCTGCCTCACCCGCTGAGTTACTCCGGCATTTTGTGTCTATCTTCGGTTTAAACCAGCAACTTGCAGTTCCTTCCTACACATTACCCTTTCAATGTCCTGGTATGGACTACAAATGAAGCAATTGAAAGTAGCACATTACTCAATATATCATCAGTCATACTTGTTGTTCAGACGTTTGCGTTGTTAACAGTGGCATTGTCTGTTCAGGAGAGAAAACTGATAAGTCATGATTCAGAGACCAGTTGTGATCTTAAGAGCTCTCTGGCCAAAATTACCGATGTTACCCGAGCAGGGTTCTGGCAACAATCTTGCATCGGGAAGCTGGCTCCCAATTGATTTATAAACCCATGCATGAGGCATTACAATCAAAACTGACCGGTCCTGCCCCAGAAGAACCTTAAGAAAGGGTTAAAACCACTTCCCTGGCATATCAACTGTCCAAAAGATTGTATCGAACATTCAAAGTATACTTAAAAGGTACCCCTAAAGCTGATAAAATACCAGAAAACTTATATATGTTTAAATCAACTCAGTTGAGGGGGAGGGGAGAAAAAAAGAAAATTGCCTGTGCTTCTGGTAACAGCAGTTTCATCCAATTGGGAATGGAAGGTAGACAAAATTGCTGGAGAAACTCAGCGGGTACGGCAGCATCTATGGAGCGAAGGAAATAGGCAACGTTTCGGCCCGATAAGTTGCCTAGTTCCTTCACTTCATTGATGCTGCCGTACCCGCTGAGTTTCTCCAGCAATTTTGTCTACCTTCGATTTTCCAGCACCTGCAGTTCCTTCTTGAACAATTGAGAATGGAACCTTTTACAGATCAGTGTGTTGTTGATGGGGAAATCGGGCATTAGTTCAGTTTAGTTTATTGTCACGTGTACCGAGATACATTGAAAAGCTTTTGTTGTGCGCTAACCAGTCATCAGAACGACAACACATGATCACAATCGAGCCATTGACAGTGTATAGATACATGATGAGGGAATAATGTTTTAATGCAAGGTAAAGCCAGCAAGGTGTGATCAAGGATAGTCCGAGGGTCACCATTGAGATAGTAGCAGTTTAACACTGCTGTTTAGTCGTGGTAGGGATGGTTCACTTGGCTGATATCAGCATTCCATGGCCCCAGGGAATACAGGCCCAGCGATGGAGTCTGCTTGACCGTAGTTGAATTTCAGGCCTTCTCCGTTTGCTCTTGTGTCCAGTCAGGCAAGTAAATTCTGATAGCTCCAGGAAGAGATGTCCGCTTTTAATCAGAGGGTCTGGCACATGTGTTACTTCCCTAGAGCGATCTTTAATTCTCATTTTTTAATTTAATTTAACTATCTTTAATTGGACATTACTGGACTTTATCTTGCAGTAAATGTTATGTTTTAGCACGCAAGACTTAGCACGCTTTCCACTGTACCTCGATACACGTGACAATAAACTGAACGGGACTTTAGTCTTTCTGTGAAACTAGGCCCTCTAGTGTTCACAACTGAATCTGTTCTTGAGCGAAGTTCAACCCATAGAATAATAAGCTATAAATTACAAGGCTTTTAACCAAAGATGCTTTTAACTTTAAAAAAAAAAAAGGCTTTCATAAATGATACAGGTAGAAAGAAGGAACATTTGGCATGAATGTATCAACACAGTGAATTGAATTGAATCCTTTTATTTGTCATTCAGACCTTTCGGTCTGAACGAAATGCTGTTGCCTGCAGCCATACATGTAATAATAACAAAACACAATAAACACAAATTAACATCCACCACAGTGAGTTCACCAAACACCTCCTCACTGTGATGGAGGCAAAATTCTTAGAGTTACTATCTCTTCCCTCCTCTTCTCCCTCTGCGCCGAGGCGATTCCCCACCAGGCGATGGCGGCCCGGGGGGTGGTCGAAGCTGCCCGCAGCTGTTGCAACGGGTGCTCCGGAAAACAGGCACCAGCCTGTGACCTGCGAGCTCCCGACATTGTCCTCCACCGGCCCGCGGCCGAGCCCAGGATCCAGGTCGCCGCCGCCTCAGCCGCCGTAGCACCGTCTCCGCTCCGCGCCAGGCCGCCCACAAGGCAGCGTCTCAGCCCCGCACCGGGCTGCTCACACGGGAGCGCCTTCCAGCCGGTAGCCGTGCCGGCCGCACAGGAGTGTCTCAGCTCCGCACCGTCCGCCCTCACCGGAGCGCCGAGTCGTGCCGCTACCCGGACGTCGCCACAGCTCGAAGACGGTCAGCCTCCCGTTGGTGAGTCCTGGCTGGCTCTACCTCTGGACCCTCGAGGTCGGTCGCAGATTGGAGGCCGCCAGCTCCGCCATTAGGCCTCAGCGCAGACGGGGGAAGAGAAGGGGGATACGACAAAAAGTCGCATTCCCCCGAAGGGAGAGACAGAAAGCTCTGTTTCACCCTCCCCCCACACACATAACACCACCTAATAACCAAAAAAATTACTAAACTAGACAAAAAAAAACGACATAAAAAGTAAAAACAGACAGACTGCAGGCGAGCCGCAGCTGTATCACAGCGCCGCCACTTCCGGTGGAGTGTTGGAGGAACTCTGTGGAACAGGCAGCATCTGACTTGGACAGAATGGACAATTAGGGGAGACTGTTAAAAGATTGACAATTTCCCACATCTATGATCATTGCTACAGCAGTTCAAGCAGTTAAATCTATAAAAGTTTTTTACACCAAATACAGAGGTGGGGGAACTCAACAGGTCGGGCAGCACCTGAGGAGGGAATGGACAGGTGACATTTTAGGTCAGGACCCTTCAGACTGAAGAAGGATCCCTACCTGAAACGGAAACATCTCTGTCCATTCCCTCCATAGATGCTGCTTGACACGCTGAGTTCCTCCAGTGCTTTGTGTCTTGTTCAAGATTCCAGCATCTCCGTATATACATTATTTTGTTTTTGTTTGTTTTCAATTTTCAGGTTTCTTCGTTGAAGCTGGTGAGGTAACATCCTCGTTACCCTGTCTTTCCTCGACTGACCTGAAGCTCAGACTTTGAACCCAGCTTTTGCCGCTCAACTGGGTCCAAGAAATTGAGTTGAGCCGGGTCAGAGGTCGCCCCAGAAATGTGCGTCTCTGCCACGTTTGTTTCAGCCCGGCTTCCAGTCAGCTGACGCTATACTCTGCAGGCACGGCGCATTGTATTTAAATGAAAAAGGTGCTTCAACTGTAAGTTGAAGCACCGGACCTTTTGTAAACGTGCAGCCTATGGACAAGACTGGAAGAAAAAGAGACCATATTTGGCATGCACTTTGTGAATCTGAGATTTTTTTTTTATTATTACAAACTACCAGGCCACAGGCCATTGCATGGTCATCTAAGCAACAAATGGAACTATGAATCTTCATGAAGAAGTATCCTTTGAAATAACAGAGACAGTTGTCTATTGTCACCGGGCCAGCCTGACATGCGGCCCTATCTGTTGTTTCTAATGGGGTTTTTTGAGGTGGGAGGGGGGGGGAGAATATCCATTTTAAAAGATTTATTACTTATACTGTTATGGTCGGAAGGGAGAATGTCCATGCAAGGCTGTCTCTGTGCACCCGACTTCTTCTTCATTCTCTTTCCCACTGTAAAACTGTTCAGATACAATTTTGAATGGTAAGCCTATCAAGAATGTGTGTGGGTGTGTGTGTGTGGGTGTGCGTGTGTGTGTGTGTGTGTGTGTGTGTTGCACAGGAGTGCTACCAAAATGGTCTTCACCAGGTCCCATGCCCAGAAACACTGCTGCAGTTCCCCTTTTTAATCTTGGGGCTTTCAATGGTGAATTTAGTTTGACATTATCGTCCCCGCAGCCACACTTCTTTCTCCCTTTCACCTCCGAGAAAGTTTGCCTCTTCCTCTCGAGAGACTCTCTCGATTTCTACTGTAAATTTTATGGATACATTTTTGACTTGAAACGTTGTGGGGGGCGGGAGGGGGGGGAGATACTATTTTTCACACACGCATCCATTTCTGTTCTCAACTTAAAATTGATCTACCTCTTTAAAATTGAAATTTGTAATCAACTTCTTTTTGCAAAGTCCACGCCACTTTAACTCTCCCGCTCTCAAAACCATTCCTGTTTTATGTTTCTGTTTGTGGGGACTTTGTTGAAATAAACATTGTATGAAGTGTTTGTAGTAATTAAATAACATAGGATATATTTAAAATTATTTAAATTGTGTTTTCAGGCAGCAGTGTCTGATGTTTGTGATTCCTTCAATGCATTGTTCATTTTCAATTTTTTTGGTTTATTTTCATTTGGGCTGTGAGAATAAATGTATAGAACGTTTCTGTAATCAGATTATTGCTATGTTGCCTTAATGTGTTCCGAGTCCTTTCTCTCAGAGATGGGTTGTGGAACTAGAGGTTCTAGGGGCCAGGTCCATTGAAATTCTGAAGACTTTAATTTCAGCGGTAGAGTTGCTGCCTCACTGCGCCAGAGACACAGTTTCGATCCTGACTACGGGTGCTGTCTACAGAGTTTGTACGTTCCCCACGTGACCGCGTGGGTTTTACCAAGGTGCTCCGGTTTCCTCCCACACGCCAAAGACGTACAGGTTTGCAGGTTAATTGGCTTGGTATAATTGTGAATTGTCCCTAGTGTGTAGGATAGTGTTAGTGTGCGGGGATTGTTAGTCGACGCGGACTTGGCGTATTTCTGCGCTGTATCTCTAAACTAAATTAAACTTGGTTATAACAGTGGTGATAAACTAGAATCGGGTGCAGGAACAAACTGGAAAAGACCACGGGGGGTGGGTTACCTGAAATTGGAGCATTCATTTTTTGGTACCATTGGGCTGGAGGCTACCCAAATGGATATTCTCCCCCCCCCCCCCGACCCAAATGGAATATGAGGAGCTGTTCCACTTTGAAACTAGTCTGAATAAAGAGATGGAATAGAGGTTTTGTTCTTTGGGATGTGACAGCTTGTGAACAGGAGAGAAGGAAGTCGATGAAATTATGCAATTAATAAACATGTGGTTTAGTAGAAGCTGTGAACCTGCTCTTCTGACAAAAACTGGATGCTTAGAAAAATCACCTGATGTTGGGTAAGTGGGAGTAGGTATGTGAGACACAGATCAGCCTTGGTCTAATTGGAAGATAGGTTAAGCTTGCGAGATTGAATTAATCACTTGTCCTTTTCCTGAGTGTAAGAGTAGGTACATTCCTCCGTGCTCTGCAGACACCATCCACAGTAGATAGACACAAAATGCTAAAGAAATTTAGCAGGACAGGCAGCATCTCTGGATAGAAGGAATGGGTGACATTTCAGTTTGAGAACCTTCTTCGGACAGCTCTCCATCATTCTACCAACCAAGGGGGGGCAATGCTCTTCCTTGGTACTTCAACCTTTGGCAGGGGCACACGAGAGTGAGAATAACTGGCAGCCTTTCCCAAATGGGTAATAAAAGAAAAAAAGTATCCTTTATTGTCATTCAGACATTTCAGTCTGAACGAAATTGTATGTGCTTCATCCAGTGTTCACATAATCTCAATAAATAACTGGTGGCATGGGAAATAGGTGGCACAGTTGCAAAATGTATAATTTGACACTGACCCACCATGGAATATGCAGAGGATCTGACGGAGAGCCCACAGGGTACTGTGGTGAAGCAGTAGAGGTAAGTTTACATTTTAAGGCCAGTTGGGAAATTATGCAATTTGCTTTGGCTTCACGTTTCCACTAGGAAAGTCTAAAATATACAAGTAATACTGACAGTGTTAGAAATGTGAAGAAAAATCCCCTCAATTTAACATTGGCAGTGCAGTGAAATGTTATTAACGCACCAGCCAAAGGAACACGCACGATTAAACAATGACATTAAAACAGGACAGAACCATTTAATAGTTTCATTGATCTGCACGCAATCTCTTCACGGATTTTACTTTTAACAGGAAGTATTTAATAACATGCCTCTTGGTAACCATGCATCTAACAGAATGAGTTATTGGCCACTGATGGCCCAAATGGAAAGGTCACGTGGAGTTGGTGTTCGAAGTAACGGGTGATTTATTCAAACTGGTGCCCACCAGGAGGCCAGTCGAAGCTGATCTCCTGAGCCCGGCTTTGGTACAGCTTTCACATTCTCAGCCGTCAAGATTATACAAAAACCTGGTTAACTGTAAAACCAGGTCTCGATGACAGAACGGAGGGAACAGTAAGACCTGTCGACCAAACTGGGTTTTAATTACAGAATAAAATGATTATCCACAAGTCTAACTTAGTTGGCATTGGATTCAATTTTCTGTTACAAGGATTGGTGCACGCTATAACATAAACAATAAAGTTCCTGAAACTTGGGTGTCATCTCTGCTGCTTTCCATTTCCATGTCTACTGTGAGGCTTTGTCCGCGGTTCCCTGTCACCACATTAGCACAATCCACGCCCCTATGTACTAGTCATTAGCCCCCACTATTCTCTCCCTTACAAGTGCCACGCTGAGATGACGATGAGTTTTATCTAGCTGACACATTGCAGTGGCCACTAGTTCACCAAGTACAGGATCGGTCACTGATTTGTTTTGAAGTTTACATCACATCACTTAGTTTAAGCACTGTGTATGATTTTGTGATGGGTGGGATGTTCATGTCAACCAAGATGTCCCATCTACCCTCGTCACATGTCCCCTCCGTTGGCCCTTATCCTTCTAAACCTTCCCCATCCGTGTATCTGTCCATTTCTGTTAAATGCTGTATCGGTACATCCTTCACTTTATTCCACATACCCACCGCCATCTGGGTGAATACATTGCCTCTGGGTTCCTATTAGATCTTTCTCATTAAACTGTCGCCAGCATCGGGAACCGCTCCAGTAGACCGAGCGTTCAGGCCAACCGGACTTTGGAAAAGGTGCCGGAACATGGCGGTGCCCGCATGTGTAAATATGTAACAAGCATTCCTCTGTGCAGTTACACATGTGACAAGTAAAGCCCTATTGAACCATGTCAACTGGGACAGGCATGCATTAAAAAAAAACAGCTTTTCTAGACTTTACAAGTAAACTTAAGATATTCCACATCACGAGACTGTACAATTTAGCTCACATCCACTGTAACTGTCTGCGGTTTTACAAACATTTGGTGATGCACATAGATAATGCCAGCTTGCTTTTATCACCCTTTCCTCAGAACTTGTGACTATAGTGCTCCTTTAATTGTGTAGGAAGGAACTGCAGATGGTTTAAACCGAAGATAGACACAAAATGCTGGAGTAACTCAGCGGGATAGTCAGCGTCCCTGGAGAAAAGGAATTGGGTGATGTGGATCGAGACCCTTCTTCCAGACTTCTTTCCAATACAACCATGATGTTCCATACACCATATTTGTTCTTGCTACTTAAAAAACCCCAACCTGCTTTGTGTTAGAATCGGTAGGAACCAGCAGACCCAAAATGTTGCCCCCGTTTGATTTTTGTCCTCTGGATCTCACATTCTCTTATGTGTGTGGGCCCACTGCAGGCATGGTGGCGCAGCGGTAGAGCTGGTACATTACACTCTACGGGGCCCAGTTTCAATCCTGACAGTAGGTGCTGTTGGTTCTCCCCGTGACTGCGTGGGTTTTCTCCGGGTGCACCAGTTTCCTCACACACTCCAAAGACGTGCAGGTTTGTAATTTGTGTGTCATGTGTACCAAGGTACAGTGAAATGTTTTAGTGTCAAGGGAAAGACTATACATGATTACAATTAGGCCGTCTACAGTGTACAGTATAGGTTAAAGTGAATAACGTCTAGTGCAACATCAAGTCTGATCAGAGATAGTCCAATAGTCTCCAATGAGGTAGATAGTAGCTCAGGACCACACTCTATAGTTGATGGGATGGTACAGTTGCCTGATAACAGCTGGGAAGAAACTGTCCCTACATCTGGAGGTGTGCATTTTCACACTTCTGTACCTCTTGCCTGATGGGAGAGGGGAGAAGAGGGAGTGGCCGGGGTGCGACTGGTCCTTGATTATGCTGCTGGCCTTGCCGAGGCAGAGTGAGGTGTAGATGGAGTCAATGGTTGGGTTTAAGAAAGAACTACAGTTGCTGGAAAAATCGAAGGTAGACAAAAATGCCGGAGATACTCAGCGGGTGAGGCAGCATCTACGGAGAGAAGGAAAAGGCTATGTTTCGGGTGGAGACCCTTCTTCAATGGAAGGGAGGTTGGTTTGTGTGATGTTCTGGGCTGTTTCCACAATGTGCAGTTTATTGTAGTCTTGGATGGAGCTGTTCCCAAACCATGCTGTGATGCATCCTGGTAAAATGCTTTCTGAACGGTTAATTGGCTTGTATAAATGCCCCCTCGTGGGCAGGATGGAATATAGGTGATTCTAGGATATGGGCACCATTCTGTCAGTGTAAATATGTCAACTGAATTCAAAATAATGTTTTGAGACCATTCATTCATCAATGCACATTTCCCTTCCCGCTGTCCCAGCCTTCTGCTGTTTGTTGCTCCCAGTGTATTGTGTTCTTTGTCTCCTGTCGGTTGTGAGATATTATTCAGAAGTCTATTCGTCATGTTCTGTTGAACACAGATAATTTAACTTTTCAAAGACAAGCCCAAGATCTGTCACTAAAGAAATACTCAAAGCAGAAAATGAAATAGTCCTTTCTTTAATTGTTGTGAGACGTCATGTAATTATGTTTGTCCCTTCAAACTTTAATCCACTGGTTGAACAACATCTTGACCCATTAACACAGGGCATCACAGTGGCGCAGCGGTAGAGTTGCTACCTCACAGCGCCGGAGACCCAGCTTCAATCCCACCTACTGGTGCTGCCTGTACGGAGTTTGTGCGCCCTTCCCGTGACCGCGTGGGTTTTCTCTTCCTCACCCACTCCAAAGATGTACGGGTTTGTAGGTTAATTGTGTTGGTGGTATAAATGTAAATTGTCCCTGTTCAAACATTGTGGGGCCCAGTGCTATTCTACGTTCTGTGTTCCTTGTTCCATGTCGGTGGTCTCAGGAGCAGAGGAGAGAGAGTAAAGTGGAAGAAATATTTCCAAAGTATAAACGGTTTATAAAAGCTATCTTAATATGAAACCCCCAGACACATCTTTTAGCCAATGCTGTACCTCAGCTCAGCAGCAGATGTCTCCCTTGTACCTCGTGTCATGATGTTGACCCGAGAGGGATTACGTTGCATGGAAAAATACACAGAGTGCACAAACCTTTAGTAAAGTCATTTGAGATGTAACGCCCTGGGCGGGTCAGGCAGTTACCCAGTGAGTAACAAAGTCACGATAACTAGAAAGGCATCGGAGAGATTTGCAACAGGGCAGAAGGTCAGACAGACATTCGGGTTCACCCTCTGCTCCCTGATGAGTGGGCTTATTGTTTATTTTGTTTATTGATGCGCACTATGTTCCAGTGGGGAAAGGGGGGAGAACATTGGATGATGCGAGAGGTTGTAAATTTGGTTAAAGAACATACCTTTACCCACTTCATCAATTAACAACTCCCTTCCACTTGGTCACCTCCTAGATCAAACACTTCATTCCAGGAACGGATCCAGTAAATCTAGATCGCACTGCCTCCCAAGCCAAGTAAACCCTTCCGGGCGTAAGGACAACAGAAGGGTTTCGGCCCGAAACGTTGCCTGTTTCCCTCACTCCACAGATACTGGTCTGAAGAAGGGTTTTGGCCCCAAACGTTGCCTATTTTCTTCGCTCCACAGATGCTGCTGCACCCGCTGAGTTTCTCCGGGACTTTTGTCTACCTTCGATTTTCCAGCATCTGTAGTTCCTTCTTAAACAACGAATAGATATGATAGGACAGGCTTGGAGGGTTACGGGCCAAGCGCGGGGCAGGTGGGGCTGGTGTAGATGTGGCATGTTGGGCCCAACGGCCTGTTTCCATGCTGTAACTCTAGAGGGTTATGGGGAGAAGGCAGGAGAATGGGGTTGGGGGGAGGGGGGGGGGGGAGATAGATCCACTGTGATTGAATGGCAGCGTAACCTCGATAGCCCGAATGGCCCTAATGCTGCTCCTGTCACATGAACAAATCTGCCCCAACTAACCAGCTTCTCGCCATCATTACTTGGCCATGGTAACAGAGTGTGGACATGCACAGGCAAGCATAGGCAGGTGGGACGATTATTGAGGGGGCATGTTGGTGAGTGGGCAAGTTGGGCCCAGAGCGTGTATATCCACGCTGTATAACTCTATGAACACAACAACAAAACTGCCCCATATAACCAGTTTCCCACCATCATTCCTTGGCCATGGTGACAGAGAGTATCCTCATGTCCCAGTGGGAAAGTGAACGTGCGGAGCAGCGGGAGAACGGTGAGACATGTCGAGGAACACCACATTGAAGAGGGGGAAATGAGAATTGAAACTTCTAACCCTGGGATATTGTTCCCGTAGCAAAAAGCACACAGTACCAGAGGCCAAAAACAGTGAGTAAGTAAGTAAGTTTATTGGCCAAGTATTCACATACAAGGAATTTGCCTTGGTGCTCCGCCCACAAGTAACAACATGACATACAGTGACAGTTACGAATGACTCAGAAAACACTAAACATTAATAATAATAAAACATGAATGATAAAACACCATTGATCAAGCACGTGAACCAACAAAATACCGGACCCCTTGTTTCTTAGTTTAGAGACTCAGCGCAGAAATAAGCCCTTCGGACCACCGAGTCTGCGATGACCAGCGATCCCCCCACATTAACACTACCCTACACATACAATGGACAATTTACAATTTGTTATCAAAGCCAATTAACCTGCGAACCTGTACGACTTTGGAGTGTGGGAGCTCCCGGAGAAAACCCACGGGGTCATGGGGAGATCGTGCAAACTCCGTACAGACAGCACCCGTAGTCAGGATCATACGCGGGTCCCTGGCGCTGTGAGGCAGCAACTCTGCTGCCCGATAGTTCAGGAAGTTTTTTAGTGAAGCAAAAATACCAGGCTTGTGGAGGTCAAAGCATGTAAGTGCTTTCTAAACAGAATGACTGATGCCTTCGTCATCTCCACAGCTTATCAATAGGAAACCACAAGGTTTCAGATTCAATCCACAGCAGTTAAAACAGTTCCAGTCAGAATGTTGCCAGGGATTTAACGGTGTGGCAATGATAAGATCATAAGACACAGGAGCAGAAATTGGCCAGTTTAGAAGGATGAAGGGTAACCTCATTGAAACTTACCGAATAGTGACAGGCCAGGATAGAGTGGATGTGGAGAGGATGTTTCCACTAGTGGGGGGAGTCCCAGAGGGCACAGCCTCAGAATAAAAGGACGTATTTAGAAAGGAGGTGAGGAGGAGTTTCTTTAGTCAGAGGGTGGTGAATCTGTGGAATTCATTGCCACAGACGGCTGTGGAGGCCGTCAGATATTTTTAAGGCGGAGATGGATAGATTCTTGATTAGTGCGGGTGTCGGGGGTTAGTACGAGATGCTTTGATGCCACCAGGGAAAGGCCTCAGTGAGCAGTCCTTCACGGTGTGTGGGATGGGCTTGCCTGGATGTCCGCAGTCGCAAGTGGGACTCTATAAATCTATTATGGAGCATATTGGCCTTAAGAGGATATTTTCAGTATTTGGATGCAGTAAAATGTTACGGCATAACTGATATCTCTGTAACATTTACTGGTCTGTTCACAGTGACCCCTGAGTCTGATTACTGATTGAAGTCACATTGAAATAACCGTTCAATCGATGTCATTGCCAAAGGCTACACTGCATGGTCTCCTCTCCATTTATCACAATGCAGAACCAAATACTGTAGTGATCAAGATAAAACACTGTAAAAATAACAAAATGCCCATGGTACTGACAGCAACAGCTTTTGAAAATTGACAAAGTCGATGATTTAAAAAGCATGAGTGAGTCATTATCTGTGAAATATTTTAATCTCATCTCTATCACAAGACCAACATCACCTCATCATTACAGATTCAGAGTTAAAATCTTCCCTCCGTGAACCACAATGCTGACCATGTATTCCGACAAATGACAATAGACAATAGGTGCAGGAGTAGGCCATTCGGCCCTTCGAGCCAGCACTGCCATTCAATGTGATGGCTGAAAGAATAGGTTGACTGGGCTTGTATTCACTGGTGTTTAGAAGGATGAGAGGAGATCTTATAAAAACATAAAAACTCTTATAGGATTGGACAGGCTAGATGCAGGAAATATGTTCCCCATGTTGGGGGAGTCCAGAACCAGAGGTCACACAGTTTAAGAATAAGGGGTGGGCCATTTAGGACTGAGATGAGGAAAAACTTTCTCACCCAGAGAGTTGTGAAACTGTGGAGGGGGGGAGTGGGAGGGGGGTGGACTGTCAGCTTTCAGCAAGTAATGGAAGATTAAAATTGCCTCCTCTGTCTCGTAAAGTGATGGGCAGTCAGTCACTGGTCATGGAACGGCCAACTGTCTCCCAACCAGCCCTAGCCCTTCGATTTCACACGATGCCTCTTCCTGCCTCCCAATAATCCCAGACCTACACGCTCCTGATGTGATGGGTAACTCGATCCCACTCTACACTGTAACACTGGCCCTGTCTACACTGTAACACTGGCCCTGTCTACACTGTAACACTGGCCCTGTCTACACTATAACACTGGCCCTGTCTACATTGTAACACTGGCCCTGTCTACATTGTAACACTGGCCCTGTCTACACTATAACACTGGCCCTGTCTACACTGTAACACTGGCCCTGTCTACACTATAACACTGGCCCTGTCTACACTGTAACACTGGCCCTGTCTACATTGTAACACTGGCCCTGTCTACATTGTAACACTGGCCCTGTCTACATTGTAACACTGGCCCTGTCTACACTGTAACACTGGCCGTGTCTACATTGTAACACTGGCCCTGTCTACACTGTAACACTGGCCCTGTCTACACTATAACACTGGCCCTGTCTACATTGTAACACTGGCCGTCTACATTGTAACACTGGCCCTGTCTACACTGTAACACTGGCCCTGTCTACACTATAACACTGGCCCTGTCTACACTGTAACACTGGCCCTGTCTACACTGTAACACTGGCCCTGCTGTTCTCAAAGCCCATAATGTGTGGATGTAGGGGCAGGAAGGAACTGCAGATGCTGGTTTATAACAATGATAGACACAGAGACGCGTGGCGCAGCGGTAGAGTTGCTGCCTCACGACGCCAGAGACCCGGGTTCCATCGGGCGCTGTCTATGGAGTTTGTACGTTCTCTCCGCGACCTGTGTGGGTTTTCTCCGGGATCTCTGGTTTCCCTCGACACGCCAAAGACGTGCAGGTTTGTAGGTAAATTGGCTTGATGTTAATGTAAATTGTCCCTAGTGTGTGTAGGATAGTGTTGGTGTGCGGGGATCGCTGGTCGGCGCGGACTCGGTGGGCTGAAGGGCCTGTTTCCGTGCTGTATCTCTAAACTAATCTTTAACTAAAACACTTCCCTGAACTGTGTATTGTTTCTGTTTGACCTGTTGTTTTGTTTTAAACCAACAATGCCCGTGGCGCCGCTGTAGTTTGCCAGAGAACGTTTTATTGACCTTTCCTCTAACCCTTCCCTTTGCAAACAGCCGTGTTTATTTACTCTCAGTATAGACCAGTTTGTTGCAGCATCCAGGAACATGGTTTACACAATAACTGCGATGTATGTGTGCCTGCCAGTTCACCCCCAGCGGCAGCAATATGACGCATTGGGTCACTTGGGGAGGGTTTGGGTTGTCCTGGGTTCTTGACCAAATCTTCTCAAAACTGCTACGGGAGTTGAATAAGGTTTTGGTGAATAAAGGGCCTGTCCCACTGTACGAGGTAATTCAAGAGTTCTCCCGAGTTTTCCCCTGATTCGAACTCGGGAGAATGTCCGTAGCGGGTCCGTAGGAGTTCGTGGATGTCCCGTAGCGGCTCGTAATGCTAATGGTAAAAATCCGGTAAACTCGTGAGGTTTTTGCAACACTGTGAAAAATGTCCACGAGGAAAAAAATACCCGTGATGAAATAAAGTGTTACTTTTTCTCGTACGAGCCGCCACGAGACATCTACGGACCCGCTATGGACATTCTCCGAGTTCGAATCAGGGGAAAACTCGGGAGAACTCTTGAATTACCTCGTACAGTGGGACAGGGGCTTAAGTGTGGGTGTGAAATCAACCTGTAATGCCAGCTTCTACGTCACAGCGATCCCTGCAAAGGCTGTTGTTAACTAATGAACAAGGTCCAAAGAACAAGACTTGTCAAGATTCAATTATTCCCAAGTCCAAAGTTGCTGCGTCACAGCGCCAGAGATCCGGGTTCGATCCTGACCACGGGTGCTGTCTGCGCGGAGTTTGCACGTTCTCCCCGTGACCTGCGTGGGTTTTCTCCGGGTGCTCCGGTCTTCAAACGGGTACAGGTTTGTAGGCTAATTGGCTTCTGTAAATTGTAAAGTGCCCTTGGTGTGTAGGATAGTGTGAGTGTACGGGGTGGACTCGATGGGCCGAAGGGCCTGTATCTCTAAATGTCTTTTTTTTAAGTTAAAATAAAAAAGTCCATGATTTGTGCAATTGGTTCAGAGCCAGTTTGTGGTGAAACCTCACTAGTGAACAGCAAATGAAGGCACATGAGGGACAACAGATGATAGTGAATACTAATTAATTTTTGTTAGCTAACACTAACTGTCCCATTCTAATCTGACAGAGCATCTTATGATACGATACAATGAGACTTGACTCATCCCCGGAGAGAAACTGGTCAGCCTGTCTTGTAAGATGGAACCTGTGTGAGTTCATTGTTCTGTTCTGATTCTGTTTACTAGTCGGGAGTAATTAGGTTTCACGAGTATCCTTGGATGAAGTTAGGCTGGGAGCTGGAGCATGGCGTTGAAATGATATCGGACTACCATGTGAGTTTCACAAAGTCCTGAATGGTCTGTAGAACTACATTCTAACCACCACTTGGATGTTAGCCCCCCCCCACATACCAAAATCAGCCTGAACAACGATCCTGACCCAACATGTCACCTGTCCATTCCCTCCACTGATGCTGCCTGACCCACTGAGTTCTTCCAGCACTTAGTGTTTTACTGAAGGCCCACCCAGCTAGACTGCGGTGTGAATATTGATTTTTCTAATTTCAAGTAACCCTTGCATTCCCTCTCTCTCCGCCCCCCCCCCCCCCCCAGTCATCCTGCTAGTTTCACGGTTCGTATCCCTTCGTTAGCATCTCTTCCACAGCCAACAATGGACCATTGTGGGCTCCACCTTTCCTTGGTCATCGGCACTGCCTCTGATTTGTTCTGAACCTCTAGTTTTCCCTCCCCCCTTGACTCTCAGTCTGAAGAAACGTCACCTATTCCTTCTCTCCAGAGATGCTGCCTGTCCTGCTGAGTCACTCCAGCTTTTTGTGTCTGTCTGACACCATCTAACATTGGTGCATCTGGCCTCAGTGGCTTAGCATGCTTGGATATGATTTGGGCAGCTGTTTCCAGCTGTTTCCAGCTTCCCAAATCATATCAAAGCACACTGAGCCAAGGATTTTATAAATCCGAAGGAAAAAATCTCTCAAAGAGTCCCGATTCGCAACAATGGTCACAAGGGAACAATTTGAAGATCAAATCCAATTCTGAGCTTCAGCTAAAAACAGTTAGAGAATTAAAAGACTGTTAGTTGTAAAAAACCCCTTGGTGTCGGCCCCTCAAGTTGCTTTGGTAAGTTTTGATGGCCCATAAATAAAGGCCATCGGCAGCTCAAAGGAAAGGATTGAAGCTTTATTGCGATGGATGTTTTTAATTAGAGTTGCTGCCGCCTGTCCCGCTGAGTTACTCCAGCATTCTGTGTCGACCTTTCATCACATCCGGACCAAAGAGCTTTCAAGTCAGTTTTTTTTTGTTTTTTTTTAAGTGGTTGTTTGTTGGATTATAAGAAATGATGCCGAGGAAAGAACTGTCTGGCCTGTGTTTATGTGCAGGAAGGAACTGTAGACAGACACAAAATGCTGGAGTAACTCAGCGTCAGGCAGCGTCTCTGGAGAGAAGGAACAGGCGATGTTTCAGGTCGAGATCCTTCTTCAGACACCAAAACGTCACCTGTTGCTCTTCACCCCACAGATGCTGCCTGACCCGCTGAGTTGCTCCAGCATTTTGTGTTGATGAGCTGTATTTAGTTGTGGTTTAAGCAACGATACTGCTCTGGGACTTTACCTTGCACTAAACATCATTCCCTTATCCTGTATCTGTACACTGTAAACGGCTCGATTGTAATCATGTATTGTCTTTCCACTGACTGGTTAGCACGCAACAAAAGCTTTTCACTGTACCTCGGTACACGTGACAATAAACTAAGCTGAACTGTCCACTCCTGTTCCAAAGTTCCAGAGTTAGAGTTAGAGTGAGAGACTGGCTTGTCTCTCAGGCCTTGTCTTGAGCAAATTCTTGATGACTCCTGTCCAAGAGTTGCAGCGGGCGTTAGCTTATTACCGCCACCCGTTCCCGGGGACACAGCCGGTTCATTTCTCCACAAAACACAGCGGCTTGTCATCCACATGAGACGTCAGATGGAAAGCGCTCCACTTCATTGATCAGTGCTCCACTGTGGATTAAATGTTGCAGCTCTCTTCCTGACTCTTCAGCGAGACCAGACTCATTAGCAACCCTGTAAAAACTGCAGCAGAGCGAAACCTAGGGGGATATATTTAGAGTGGTGCAGCGGTAAAGTTACTGCCTTACAGGCCCGGGTTCGATCCTGACTACGGGTGCTGTCTGTACGCAGTTTGTACATTTTCCCCGTCACCTGTGTGGGTTTTCTCCGGGTGCTCCGGATTACTCCCACACTCCAAACACGTGCAGGTTTGTAAGTTAATTGGCTTTGTTAAAAGTTGTAAATTGTCCCTTTGAATCACTCTTTGAATCACTTCCCTCTGGAAGGCGACTCCGGATTGTCAAAGCTGGCACAGCCAGACATAAACACAGTTTTTGTCCACGAGTAGTTGCTCTACTCAACCGCCAAAAATCTGTAGCCTCCCTTTGATCTGGTATTTTGTTGGTTCACATGCTTGATCAATGGTGTTTTATCATTCATGTTTTATTATTATTAATGTTCAGTGTTTTCTGAGTCATTCGTAACTGTCACTGTGTGTCATGTTGTTACTTGTGGGCGGAGCACCAAGGCAAATTCCTTGTATGTGAATACTTGGCCAATAAACTTACTTACTTAGTATGTGTAGGATAGTGCTAGAGTTTGGGGTGATCGCTGGTCGGAGTGGACACAGTGGGCCAAATGGTTCAATAATGATTTATTTGTTACAAGGACCTGTTTCCACACTGTATCTCTAAAGTCTAGAGTCTATTTATCCTCCAATATTCCTGGAGCCAATTAGCACAGAAACTGGCCCTGCAGACCACTCTGCCAAGCAGAATAGCTCCCTTCACCGTCACAGGTTGTATTCACCAGATGTACCGAGCTGGTAGTCCATGGTGCTACAGGTGGCCCATCGTGCTGAGAGTGCCTGACTCCATCATTCACTCAGGCAAGATGCTCCTGAACATCTGTCTTCATATTTACCTGTGGATACCTGTATACAGGTGGTTCCAGAGCCTTGCCGGATTGTCCGTGTTGCCGTGCCAACAGTCACGGCCTCCGAGAGCAGTCCAACGATACCGGAACGTTCCACCGAGGCCGCTGAGGGGGCAAAATACTGGCGGCCCCAATATGATCAGCCATGATCACATTGAATGGCGGTGCTGGCTCGAAGGGCCGAATGGCCTACTCCTGCACCTATTGCCTATTGTCTATTGCCTCGGAAGTCGGCTATGGGAACGGATCTACCAGCTCCAGACCCCCGGCCGCAGGGGGCAAATTGGACCCTCCCGATCGGCCACGGAAGTCCCAATGAGGTCGAGATCGGCCACCTCACCCGGCCCAGGGGCCACATTGTCGGGTGGGGGGGGGGGGGGGGGGGACTACCGAGGATGGGGTGGGGGCGATTTCAAGTGCTCTCGTAATTCTGTCCGGATTAAAGGAAGTTTAGTTTAGTTTAGTGAGATACAGCACAGAAATAGGCCCTTCGGCCCACCGAGTCCGGACTGACCAACGATCCCCGCACACTAAATCCATCCTGCACACACTAGGAACAATTTACATTTATGCCAAGCCAATTAACCTACAAACCTGTACGTCTTTTAGAGTGGGAGGAAACTGTAGATCGAAGATCTCGGGGAAAACCCACGCGGGTCACGGGGAGAACGTACAAACTCCGTACAGGCAGCACCCGTAGTCAGGATCGAACCCGGGTCTCCGGCGCTGCAAGCGCTGTAAGGCAGCAACTCTACCGCTGCGCCACCGTGGAGCTGTGTGAAGATCTGCGTGACTCCGTCCACGTTTCTTCGTGCATCAACACCACTCAGGAGAGTTGATATCTACAAGCGAGGGAGCAGTTTAATATTTCATTTGTTGCCACAGTCTGCAAAGTGTTGCTTGTTCAGCCGAGTGCCGGATTACCAGAGGATTTCACTCCACCTGGGATTTTGCGAATAATCTTTCCACTTCCTAGCCGCTCTCCTGAAGACAGTGAATGTAATCTATAAACACTGCTAGCTGATACGTATGTTAGCTCCAGGCTGCAATCTAATTGAGGGCTTTATATGTAGATGGTTAGTTACATGCAAGTGCAATCATTCAACAGTAAGATTTGAATTCCTGGAGGCAGACTTGGTAGGATTTGAACTCCTATCTTTAAATTATTAAGTCCCAGGAGAGATAATAATGGGCGGCACGGTGGCGCAGCGGTAGAGTTGCTGCCGTACAGCACGTAGAGCGACAGAGACCCGGGTTCAATCCTGACTACGGGCGCTGTCTGTACGGAGTTTGCACGTTCTCCCCGTGACCTGCGTGGGTTTTCTCCGAGATCTTCGGTTTCCTCCCACGCTCCAAAGACGTGCGGGTTTGTAGGTTAGTTGGCTTGCTATAAATGTAAAAAATAAATTTGTCCCTAGTGTAGGATAGTGTTAATGTGGAAAATTGTTAGTCGGTGCGGACTCGGTGGGCCGAAGGGCCTGTTTCCATGCTCTATCTCTAAGCTACACTAAACCTAGAGTTGGCTTAGTAACGTCTTCACAATGTTTGGTTTAGTGTAGTTTAGGCCCCTCCGCACACCAAGTTTGCACCCACCAGTGATCACCCCGTACACCAGCACTACCCTACACACCAGGGACAATTTACGAGTTTTTACCCAAGCCAATTAACCTAAGAAACTGCACATTGTTGGGATGTGGGTGGAAACCGGAGCGCCCGAGGACAACCCATGTGGTCACTGGGAGAACTTGCAAACTCCATACAGACAGCACCCGTAGTCAGGATCGAACCCAGCTCTCTGGCGGTGTAAGGCAGCAACTCTACCACTGCTCGAAGTCTTGATTATTAATTTGAACTTTTGTTTGTTATATGTTATCTATGAGTTATTGTGTTTGCAGCTTGTTACACTGCTACAACTAAGGGTCTGACGAAGGGTCTCGGCCCGAAACGTCACCCATTCCTTCTCTCCAGAGATGCTGCCTGTCCCGCTGTGTTACTCCAGCTGTTTGCGTCCATCTACAACTCGGAGTTTCCTGGTTCCAGTGTCGATACACATGACAATAAAACACTCCTGACTGACTCCCTGATGAAGGGAGGGGGCTAGGTCGGATGTCATTTGGGCTGAATGGTCTGATTCTGTGCAGTGGTTTGCTGGGTGACTGGACTGAGCTGAAACCCTCTCTCGCACCAATCACTGAACTTGTAATATCTGGCACCAGCACTGGAAACATCTGCTTCCCATCTCTTCCCGTGAATTGTAGTGGATTGTTGCTCCTTGGGGAACAAGAAGACATTTTCACTTCATTTCTCACCGTGACCTGCATGTTTAACGCTGGCCGGCAACAGCACAGTAGTTGCTAAATCTTTATTGTTACATTAGTAGTCGGGGCCCCCCCCCCGATCATGACTGACCATGGGTGATGCATCCTGGTCGGATGCAAGCCTGGGCGATCGATGTCATATGGAGGACAGGCTGTTGCACATGCAGCACGTCCCCCCCTCTCCACGTCCCCCCCCCCTCTCCACATTCCCCCCTCTCTCCACGTCCCCCCCTCTCCACGTCCCCCCCTCTCCACATCCCCCCCTCTCCACGTCCCCCCCTCTCCACATCCCCCCCTCTCCACATCCCCCCCTCTCCACATCCCCCCCTCTCCACGTCCCCCCCCTCCACATCCCCCCTCTCCACGTCCCCCCCTCTCCACATCCCCCCCCTCTCCACATCCCCCCCTCTCCACATCCCCCCTCTCCACATCCCCCCCTCTCCACACCCCCCCCTCTCCACATCCCCCCTCTCCACATCCCCCCCCTCTCCACGTCCCCCCCCTCTCCACGTCCCCCCCCCCTCTCCACATCCCCCCTCTCCACGTCGCTGATCGATACAAAGGAACAGCAGGGCCGTTACAGTTTGACACCAGCGCTGTCGCAGGAGCTGCCAGAGCGAGGTTGTAGACAACGACAAACTGCCGTAGGGGCTCCGACTCCGGATTTTCTTGAGGTTTACTCCTGGAGCCTTTTCCATGACTGGATATGGCCACAAGGCAGTGGAGGATTTAAATCAGAGTTTTCCCTCTCCTAGATGGACTGCCTTCCCAGGCTGACGAGCCCCATTAATGACTCCTATAATGGTGGCGCAGCGGTAGAGTTGCTGCCTCACAGCGCCAGAGACCCGGGTTCGATCTTAAATATGAGTGCTGTCTGTACGGAGTTTGTACGTGCCCCATGTGACTGAGCTAAAATTGGCTGAAATTGTTGCTAATCTTTCTTAAACCTGAAAATGCCTTCAGGAAACTGGGAGAGGCAAGATACTGGTCATGCTGGCTTGAAGGGCCGAATGGTCTACTCCTGCGCCTATTGTCTATTGTCAATTATCAATCAAGATTCTGCAAATACTCACGAGGGAAGGAACTGCAGATGTTGCTATTTAGTTTAGTGCAGAGATACAGCACAGAAACAGGCCCTTTGGCACGGAGTCCGCACCAAACAGCGATCCCCGCACATCAACACTATCCATCCACACATTAAGGACAATTTACATTTATACCAAGCCAATTAACTTACTTTGGAGTGTGGGAGGAAACCGAAGATCTCGGAGAAAACCCACGCAGGTCACGGGGAGAACGTCCTATTGGCCAATGATGGCAATAAAACTTTTCTCATCTTGAATTTGACTGAATCACACCTAAGGTTTCAGACTTTAGTTTTAGACTTTAGAGATACAGTGGGGGGGGGGGAAACAGGCCCTTCGGCCCATCGAGTCCACCCTAGTCCCACTTTCTCTTCCACTCCATCCTCATCTCCATGGAGATGGCACTCTGGGTTTACAGCATCTTGCCAAAGTGCTTGATGATGAGGGATAGATAGTTCCTAAGTGATAGGAGCAGAATTAGGCCATTCGGCCCATCACATCTACACTGCCATTCAACCATGGCTGATCTATCTCTCCCTCCTAACCCCATTCTCCTGCCTTCTCCCCATAACCCCTAATCAATAATCTATTTATCTCTGCCTTAAAAAATATCCACTGACTTGGCCTCCACAGCCGTCTGTGGCAGTGAATTCCACAGATTCACTGACTGAAGAAATTCCTCCTCATCCCCTTCCCAAAGGAACGTCCTTTAATTCTGAGATTATGACCTCTAATCCTAGACTCTCCCACTCAGTTCTCTCTCTTCAGTTTGGGGACAATTTGATTTGAGTGATAAATGTTTCCAGTGATGTCTACAAGCTGAGTCTCGAGCAAAGATACTCGATCAAGGGCCTTCAATGATCTTTAGGTATAGAGTACTCATTATGTTTCAGCGATGCCTCTAGCCACCAGATGGAGACATATCCCCAACATCCCTTGTATGTTGCAATTTGAACCCCTGCCCTAGTGTGAAGGGAATGGTTGATAAAGTGGGATAACATAGGGTGGGCTGAATGGCCTGTTTCCATGCTGTATCTTTCAATCAATCGACAAAGCAGAGAGTTTCACATCCATGTTTAGCTGATAACACACGCCTGTCCCCCTCAATATCCCAGTCAAATATCCTGGTGACATCCTCAGTAAAGGCCAGGTGATGGTTCTGAGGTGGGCCCACCTGAGCCAATAGACAATAGGTGCAGGAGGAGGCCATTCAGCCCTTCGAGCCAACAGCGCCATTCAATGTGATCATGGCTGATCATCCCCAATCAGTACCCCGTTCCTGCCTTATCCCCTGATTCCGCTATTTTTAAGAGCCCCATCTAGCTCTCTCTTGAAAGCATCCAGAGAACAGGCCTCCACCGCCCTCTGAGGCCGAGAATTCCACAGACTCACCACTCTCTGTGAGAAAAAGTGTTTCCTCGTCTCCGTTCTAAATGGCTTACCCCTTATTCTTAAACTGTGGCCCCTGGTTCTGGACTCCCCCAACATCGGGAGCATGTTTCCTGCCTCTAGCGTGTCCAAACCCTTAATAATCTTATATGTTTCAATAAGATGCCCTCTCATCCTTCTAAACTCCAGAGATCTGATCTCTAAAGTCAAGATCAGGTTTTTTAGTTAATTGGCTTCGGTAAAATTGTAAATTGTCCTTGGTGTGTGTAGGAGTAAGCCATTTAGAACGGAGACGAGGAAACACTTTCTCACAGAGAGTGGTGAGTCTGTGGAATTCTCTGCCTCAGAGGGCGGTGGAGGCCAGTTCTCTGGATGCTTTCAAGAGAGAGCTAGATAGGGCTCTTAAAGATAGCGGAGTCAGGGGATATGGGGAGAAGGCAGGAACGGGGTACTGATTGTGGATGATCAGCCATGATCATATTGAATGGCGGTGCTGGCTCGAAGGGCCGAATGGCCTACTCCTGCACCTATTGTCTGTTGTCTATTGATAGTGCTGGAGTACGGGGCAATCGCAGGTCGGATGGGCCGAGGGGCCCCTTTTCCCGCTCTGTATCTCTCAAAGTAAAGTCTAAAGTCTCTACCACAAGATGGCGGTGCACTCTCAATGAGCCAAGTCAAGGACAAATGACGTAATGTGGAAATGTTTAAGAAAAAACTGCAGATGCTGGAAAAATCGAAGGTAGACACAAAATGCTGGAGAAACTCAGCGGGTGAGGCAGCATCTATGGAGCGAAGGGATAGGTGACGGGTCGAGAGACCCTTCTTCGAAGGAATAGGTGACGTTTCGGGCCGAGACCCTTCTTCAAAGGAATAGGTGACGTTTCGGGGCGAGACCCTTTGGGTCTCGCCCCGAAACGTCACCTATTCCTTCGCTCCATAGATGCTGCCGCACCCGCTGAGTTTCTCCAGCATTTTTGTCTGAGGTGCAACTTCAGCTTGCAGTCAGGCACTGGAGACCAGGAATACTCCAACTCTTCCACACAGACTATCTCTGTCTGAATTGATCCCGTCGAGCTGAAGGCGACCTTAAATCATGCAATGACCACGCCTGGGCGATGTCCGCACTGTAGACGGGGAGCTGTTCATCGCTGTGACTTCTACAGTCTGCGGGAAGTCAGTGCGCGACAGCTCCAAGGCCACCCATTCCTTCCCTCCAGAGATGCTGCCAGACCCGCTGAGTTACTCCAGCTTTTAGTGTCTATCTTTGAATGAATGAATAAGATTATTGGCCAAGTATCCACATACAAGGAATTTGCCTTGGTGCTCTGCCCGCAAGTGACAACACGACATACAGTGACAGTTAGGAATGACACATAAAACATTAAACATTAATAATAAAACATTATCGATTAAACATGTGAATTAAATAAAATACCAGAGCAAAGGGAGGCTACAGATTTTTGGCTGTTGAGTAGAGCAACTACCCGTGGATAAAAACTGTTTATATGTTTGGCTGTGGCAGCTTTGACAGTCCGGAGTCGCCTTCTAGAGGGAAGTGATTCAAAGAGTTTGTGGTCAGGGTGAGAGGGGTCAGAGATGATCTTGCCCGCTCGCTTCCTGGCCCTTGCCGTGTACAGTTCATCAATGGAGGGAAGGTTGCAGCCAATAACCTTCTCATCTTTAACCTTGCATCTTTGGTTTAAACCAGCATCTGCAGTTCCCTCCCACACTGGAGACCAGATTCCTCATTGTTTAAATGATGTGGGAGAGAGAGCAAGGCTCAGAAGCTATCGTGGAGGCCAGGAGCCGAACCTGACGAAGAGCGCCAGAGTAGTCTAGAATTGTGTAAAGGTGATCGATGATGGCGTGGACTCAGTGGGCTTCTGTGTAGGATGCTGGTTTAAATCGAAGGTGGACACAAAATGCTGGAGTAACTCAGCGGGACAGGCAGCATCTCTGTAGAGAAACATAGAAACATAGAAATTAGGTGCAGAAGTAGGCCATTCGGCCCT
This sequence comes from Amblyraja radiata, assembly GCF_010909765.2. NCBI lineage: Eukaryota > Metazoa > Chordata > Chondrichthyes > Rajiformes > Rajidae > Amblyraja > Amblyraja radiata. The sequence continues at coordinate 30,108,176 of NC_045986.1, read as the reverse complement.
TCGAGCCTGCACCGCCATTCAATATGATCATGGCTGATCATCCAACTCAGTATCCTGTACCTGCCTTCTCTCCATACCCCCTGATCCCTTTAGCCACAAGGGCCACATCTAACGCCCTCTTAAATATAGCCAATGAACTGGCTTCAACTACCTTCTGTGGCAGAGAATTCCAGAGATTCACCACTCGCTGTGTGAAAAATGTTTTTCTCATCTCGGTCCTAAAAGATTTCCCCCTTATCCTTAAACTGTGACCCCTTGTTCTGGACTTCCCCAACATCGGGAACAATCTTCCTGCATCTAGCCTGTCCAACCCCTTAAGAATTCTGTAAGTTTCTATAAGATCCCCCCCCTCAGTCCGGCCAGAAGGAATGGGTGACGTTTCAGGTCGAGACCCTTCTTCAGACTGACCTACTCCTGTGTTGTGTCTCTGTCTGAATCTTACTCCTTGGTTCTGCTGCCAATTCCGTTCTCCCCCGGTCTCCGAGACACCCCTGCCAATGGAACGGCATTTTCTGTCCACACACCTTGGTTTTAAACAACAGATCTTGTCTGAACCTTTTTTTTAGTTTAGAGATAAACAGGAAACAGGCGTTTCAGCACATTATGTCCGCGCAGGCCAGCGATCCCCGTACACGAGCACTATCCCGTACACTGGGGACATTTTACAATTTTTACCGAAACCAATTAACCTACAAACCTGCACGTCTTTGGAACATATGTGCTCAGTACTTTATTTATTGTTTACAGTCACAATCAAATAAGATCAAATAGAACAAGATGTCCGACAACTTTAGGCTGTGCACGCCACACGCAAGAAGAAGAAGTTTCTTTAGGGTGCAGGAGGATGAGGGGTGTTTTTATAGAGGTTGTGAGAGGAATAGATCGATCGGGTAAATGAACAGAGACATTTACCCATGATAGGGGAATCAAGAACCAATAGGTTTAATAGGAACCTGTGGGGCATAGAAAATAGAAACATAGAAAATAGGTGCAGGAGAAGGCCATTCGGCCCTTCGAGCCAGCACCGCCATTCAATATGATCATGGCTGATCATCCACAATCAGTACCCCGTTCCTGATTTCTCTCCATATCCCTTGATTCCCTTAGCCCCGAGTGCTAAATCTCTCTTGAAACCTTTTGAGTTGACCTTTGATGCCAGGCATATAAAAATTAATCAGTAAACTTTGCCTGAAGCATGCAATTATCCATCCATATTCATATTATAAAACACTTAATGTTTATTTGATAAATCAAGCAAATTTATTTTATCATTTTATAACCATTAAAACATTTAAATAAATAAAATCAGTAACTTTTCCCCAAATTTAATAGAATTTAATATAATTTGCAAATAATTGTTTATATTTTCAGATTTCTGATGCAGATTACATATTATGATTCTTCCATGATCATGGATGATCAGCCATGATCACATTGAATGGCGGTGCTGGCTCAAAGGGCCGAATGGCCTACTCCTGCATCTATTGTCTATTGTCTATTATTCTTCCTGTAATCGTATTAAAAGTGAGAATTATTGAAAAAGTTTAACGTTTAAACTAAATTCAATATCAAATCATTTGATCAAAATACCGTGAACTGTGCTTCAGTGTAAATACATGTGGTAGATACAAACTGCTGGAGTGACTCAGCGGGTGAGGCAGCATCTCTGGAGAGAAGGAATAGTGTAGACTGGAAACGTCACCCATTCCTTCTCCCCAGAGATGCTGCCTGTCCCGCTGAGTTACTCCAGCATTTTGTATCTATCTTCGATTTTAACCAGCATCTACAGAACTTTCTTACACATATCAGTCTGAAGAATGGTCTCGACCCGAAACGTCACCCATTCCTTCGCTCCATAGATGCTGCCTGTCCCGCTGAGTTTCTCCAGCATTTTTGTCTACCTTTTCTTACACATAGATAATCGCGGTGCTGTGTCCACTACTGCTCACTGTTGCTCTATTCCAGGTAGCTAACTTTGCCTTAGACAAAAGTGCTGGAGAAACTCAGTGGGTGCAGCAGCATCTATGTGGAGCGAAGGAAATAGGCAACGTTTCGGGCCGAAACGTTACCTATTTCCTATAGTGGTGATTGTTCAACTCTTTGCATGGAGCGAAGAAAACGTTGCCTATTTCCTTCGCTCCATAGATGCTGCTGCACCCGTTGAGTTTCTCCAGCACTTTTGTCTACCTTCGATTTTCCAGCATCTGCAGTTCCTTCTTAAACGGCTAAATTTCCCTTGATCACTTCATCTGCGTTGACTGGTTAGCAGTCTGAAGACAATTAAACATTTTTTGAGAACTGTTGGTTGTTGAACACCAACAATGAAAATTTTGGCAGGCGAATGGTCATGTCTGAGTGAATATTCCACCATGGCAACTCATTCACAATTCTGATATGAATTAATTTCATGCTTGCATGAAGCCATTCCGCCTTCCAGAGCATTAAATCTCATCTGCCACAGGTCTGCCCATCCCACAGGTCTGCCCATTATCTCCTTCACATCTAATCCTCACACTATTGTCATTTGTAAATTTGAAAGAAATGAGCTCCAGACCCAAATCCAAAGCTTGGCTTCCTCTTTCATCGAGTCATCGAGTGATACAATGTAGAAACAGGCCCTTCGGCCCAACTTGCCCACACACACACCGGCCAACATGTCCCACCTGCCTGCGTTTGGCCCATATCCCTCTAAACCTGAATATCTATGTACCTGTCTTAACTGTTTCTTAAACGTTGAGATAGTCCCAGCCTCAACTACCTCCTCTGGCAGCTCGTTCCACACACCCACCACCCTTTGCGTGAAAAAGTTGCCCCTCAGATTCCTATTATATCTTTTCCCCTTCACCTTAAACCTATGTCCTCTGGTCCTCGATTTCTCCTGCTCTGAGCAAGAGACTCTGCGTTTACCCGATCTATTCCTCTCATGATTTTATACACATGATTTTTTTCTCTGTCTTCCATCTTCATTCTGTGTTCAGTTTCTTCCTGAAGATAGCGACTGTAGATAGTGTGGCAGCAGCCTTTTCGCAATAGGTCTTGCTGGGCTGGGTTTAGTCTGTGTGTTTGTTATTTCACCAGGGTCAGGGCCGTGTATATGTGGCACTAAGCTCTCGGACTAAGCTGTTGTGTGTTGTGTAAACTCTGGGGCGGCCAACACACGCATCTAATCAAACATCGTGGAGCCGCGGTTCTGCGGAGCGGCCGGCTGCGACGTTGAACTTACATCTCGCCGAGATCACCAGTGTGCGGAGCTCCGTCTGGCGTGGTCTGTTGGCTTGGAAGCCGCGGTCTCCGGTGGGAAGGCGGCCGTTCCTGGCGCCCCAAGCCGCTGGGGGTTCTCCCGACGCCGGAGTGCCATCACCCGGCGAGAACATCGGGCGCCGTGGCGGCGACTGTGGAGGCCTCAATAGGCCCGACTATGGGTGGACAAGAGGATGGGGACTGGACTTTGTGCCTTCCCCCACAGTGGGAATCACTGTGGGGGGATGTTTTGGTGTTGAATTTCTTTGTGAATACTGTGTTGTATTTTTATTAGTGTGCTGCAAGGACATCAGAATTTCCCCTGAATAAGGGGATTAATAAAGTAATCAATCAATCAATCAATAATCCTCTGCTCAGACAAATAACTGGAAAACATACAATTGGCAATTTTCGATCTGGGAGATTCCTGCAATAAATTTCCATTCTTTGCAAAATAAAATGTTTCACAACCCGGTCTGGAGGTTGAGCATTTATTGTTTATTGGCCATAGCTTTTCATTTTTTAGGGCATTTAAAAAAAAAAGCATGTTGATGGATAATTTTATTTTTGGTTGGAATCGACTTCAGTGAGTGAAGCGTACACACAGCCTGGTAGATAAATAATGATGGCACCAAAGCTTCAGATTCCAAGGATTAATATCGCCGCCAATTTGTCCTGGACTTAGTCACATCTTTTACTTGTGGACATTTTTCATCAGGCTAGAAAAGCACCCCGACCTACCTGATGCCACGAGTACCTACGACTAGCATCACGACCTACCTACGACCCACCTATGACCTCGTGACGACCATGCTGCGAGTATGAGTCAAGGGCAAACTCGGCAGAGGTCGTGAAAGTGGGACAGGCCCTTTAGGAAGTTCAGCGTGCAGCTGTCTGCACGGAGTTTGCACGTTCTCTCCGTGACCCACGTGGGTTTTCTCTGTGGTCAAGAAGGAAATGCAGATGCTGGAAAATCGAAGGTACACAAAAATGCTGGAGAAACTCAGCGGGTGCAGCAGCATCTATGGAGCGAATGAATAGGTGACGTTTCGGGTCGAGACCCTTCTTCAGACTAATGTAGGGTAGGGGGAGGGGGGGCTGAAGGGCCTGTTTCCACGTTATATCTCTAAACTAAAAAATGAGGGGTCTGATAAACGTGGAAACATTAATGTTTAAAATCCTAAGGATTTTATTAAAAGTAAATCGGGGGAAATGGTTTTGATTAGTAGAAGGCCATAAATGATAGGAGCAAAATTGGGCCATTCGGCCCATCAAGTCTACTCCACCATTCAGTCATGGCTGATCTATCTCTCCCTCCTAACCCCATTCTCCTGCCTTCTCCCCATAACCCCTGACACCCGTACTAATCAAGAATCTATCTGTCTCTGCCTTAACAAAGCAGGTATCGAGAGTGTGGAGAATAGCAAACACAGGTCTAATGATATGTTGAAGCCTTTACAGTGACTGTGGACCCCTGACATCGGCCCACCGAGCCACGCCGTGCATCCACAGGCCAAGTGTAATATGTAGGGGTCATCTAATGTGACAGCCATGACGTGACCTCTGTCTTCAAGGTGTAGGCTTCTGCACGTCTGTTTCTCATCTCCCCAAAAGGTCAACGTTGCCTGCAACTCTGGAATAGTTTAAGAGCTAGCCACATCAAGAGTGTTTGGTCCGTATCATATATTAAAATGCCCGGTTCAGCCTCGTCTGCACCCTACCCATGTCCAGGCATGTTGCACTCGCTTTCCACCAGTCAGAAGTAGTTTAGTGTAGAGATACAGCGTGGAAACAGGCCCTTCGGCCCACCGAGTCTGTGCCGACCAGCGATCCCCGCACACTAACACTACCCTACACACACTAGGGACAATTTACATTTATACCGAGCCAATTAACCTACACACCTGTACGTCTTTGGGATGTGGGAGGAAACCGGAGCACCCGGAGTAAATCCACGCGGGAATGAGTATTAGTGTGCGGGGATCGCTGGTCAGCACGGACTCGGTGGGCCGAAGGGCCTGTTTCCGCGCTGTATCTCTAAACTAAACTAGACTAAAACTATAAAATATCATTTTTTAAATCGCAAGGCATGCGTTGCAAGACATTTTCTTTCCACTGATATAAATGAGATGCAATTTGGGAAATGAGTGCAGTAATTGCGTTGCTATGGCGATGAGATTTGGTTGCGAAGAGACTCGGAGTGCAGAGTGGTTTTGGCGGAGAGAGGGTGAATCTTTCTGCCAGTGACGGCGAGTCAGGTTACAGGATGAGGTTACCTGAAGGCTTGCTCACAACAGCGTGTGTACAAGGATGTTCACATCGTGTTGCTGCTTCCACCTGTACACTTGTCACCACTCATATAACCTTCAGTTCACACGCTGTCGAGGGTAGCCCTGACTTTACCAAACGATAGATTCATCCCAGGAGGGAAACTGATCTGGCAACAGTCATAAAAACACCAGATACATGAAACATGAAAGTAAAGTGACGAGTGGGAAGGAGTGGGGTGTGTGGGGGGGTGTGGGGGGGTGTGGGGTGGGGGTGGGAGGGGTGGGGGTGGGGGGGGGTGTGGAGGTGGGTGGGGGGGGTATGCAAAGATTGGGGAGGTGGGGGGGTGAGGGGGGGTAGGCGTGGGGGGGGGTATGGAGGTGGGGGGGTGGAGCATGGGGGGTGTGGAGGTGGGAGGGTGGGGGTGGGGAATGTGGAGGTGGGGATGGGGGTGTGGAGGTGTGGGTTGGGAGGGGTGGGGGGTGTGTGGTTGGGGGGTGGGGGGTATGGAGGTGGGCGGTGTGGGGGTGGGGGTGGGGGTGGGAGAGGGTGGGGGGCTAGGGGTGGGGAGTCAGTCTACCCCACAACACCAGTGGGAGCAGTTGTACAGTTTGATGCCTTGCTGTGGTGATTTATTGGAAGACTAGCAAACTAGGAGAGGCAGGGTCTTGGAGTTTATTGGAGGATTCTGTGTTGAATAGGGTGAAGAAGTAAGATATTACTCGGGTAACCTCGCATCACAACTTCACAAGTTACAGGAGCAGAATTAGGCCATTCGGCCCATCGAGTGCACTCTGCCATTCAATCTTGGCTGATCTACCTCCCCCTCCCAACCCCATTCTCCTGCCTTGCCCCCATAATCCCCGACACCCGCACTAATCAAGAATCCATCTATCTCCGCCTTAAAAATATCCACTGACTTGGCCTCCACAGCCGTCTGTGGCAAAGAATCCCACAGATTCACCACCCTCTGGCTAAAGAGGTCTCAGAACCACAATTTATTCTCCTCCTGCTGCAATATTGTCCTTGCTGAGGGAGCACGAAACACACACAAATGGTGAAGTCAGGCACGGTATATTTACTGAGCGGAGGCCAGTGTTGGCAGAAGACTCTGAGCCGTCAGCGTCTCCAGAACAGAGTTTGAGGCATCCATTTAGTGTCTGGTTTCTGTGGTAACGTCTCTTTGATTCTTGCGCTCCAGAAGCTATCTATTTCTATTTATTTTTTAAAGAAACAAATAGAACCAGATGGTTAAACTGCTTCAATCAGCTTGACGGACAAGTGTGGATGATGATGCATATAATTATGGATATGGCATCTGAAAACCATGCGTGTGTTTTGTTGCAGGAAGCAACTGCAGGAGCTGCATTCACACCGAGGATAGACACAGAATCAGGCGACTGAATCATCCAACCACAACCAGAGAGCAGACTAAATGTTGAGAATCCAGCGGTGAGCAGGACAATGTACGACTCTTTGGGCGACAACCGTAGAGGATTCCTGCACCCCGCGACATGTCGCCTGTACGGGCGCGAGTCGTCTCCTCAGTCGCCCAAAGAGTTGTACCTTGTTCTGGTCACCGCTGGATTTTCAACATGTTGAAATTTTCGGCGACCTGCAATGACCTATGACGGGTGCCGGCAGTCGCCGAAAAAGTTGCGTAAGTGGGACAGGCCCTTAATGTTTTTGGGCCTTGTTAGGGAGACTGCAGCCGGGAAATGTGGAGCAGTGTGTGGTGTCTGGTAGGCGTTAACCTGACTATAAATTAAACTATGAAGCAGCTCCTCAGAGAGACAGGTACGCCGGTAGCTGCAGCCTGTCGCTACACCTACATCATTCATGAAAAACACATTACGATTGATTGGCTGCGTTACAAAATGCAACCGTTTTGCAGTCTGATGAATTGAAAATTCATCTTATAGATCTTGTAGAAACATATACAATTCTTAAGGGATTGGACGGCCAGGTTATATGCAGGAATAATGTTCCCAATTATGGAGGAGTCCAGAACCAGGGGTCACAGTTTAAGAATAAGGGGCCGGCCATTTAGGACTGAGGTGAGGAAAAACTTCTCCACCCAGAGAGTTGTGAATCTGTGGAATTCTCTGCCACAGAAGGCATTGGAGGCCGATTCACTGGATGTTTTCAAGAGAGAGTTAGATTTAGCTCTTAGGGCTAACGGAATCAAGGGATATGAGGAGAAAGCAGGAACGTCGCCTGTCCATGTTCTCCAGAGTTGAGTGAGAAAGAACTGCAGATGCTGGATAAAATCGAACGGAGGGTCTCGACCCGAAGCGTCACCCATTTCCATCTCTCCATAGATGTTGCCTCACCTGCTGAGTTACTCCAGCATGTTGTGTCTACCTTCTCCAGAGATGTTCCATGTGTTTAGAGACCCAGTTTAGTTTGTTGTCCAGGTCGCGGGGTGAGGCCTGTATGGTGGTGAGTAGTCGCCCAGAGAGTCGTACCTTTTTCTGGTCGCCCCTGGATTTTCAACATGTTGAAGATTTACGGCGACCTGCTTGCAACTATGACGGGAGCCAACAAGTCGGTGAGAAAATCGCGTAAGTGGGACAGACCCTTAAGAGGACAGCGTGGAATAATCATGCCTTACTCTGTTAAGCCAACTCTCTAGATTCCACCCCACCAGCAGAGTCGGTCAAGCCCGTGGGGGACGGTTCTAGCCCATCTCGGGCTTTGGGACGAATTACTGATTCTTAGAATAAAGGGGAGGTCATTTAAGACTGAGGTGAGAAAAAACGTTTTCACCCAGAGAGTTGTGAATTTATGGAATTCTCTGCCACAGAGGGCAGCGGAGGCCAAGTCACTGGATGGATTTAAGAGAGAGTTAGATAGAGCTCTAGAGGTTAGTGGAATCAAGGGATATGGGGAGAAGGCAGGCACGGGTTATTGATAGGGGACGATCAGCCATGATCACAATGAATGGCGGTGCTGGCTCGAAGGGCCGAATGGCCTCCTCCTGCACCTATTGTCTATGTTTCTATGTTTCTGCTGCCGGCAATTTTACATTGGCCTTGTGACCCACCGTAAGAACTCAGAGTGATGGATTCAGAATATAATTGCTTATTGATTCAGCCCCACATGTAATATTTAGCTGGGAGCTTAGTATTCCAGATGGGTTCACACTGCATGGATTTGTCTTGCTGTAAAAACATTAACAGTTATCTAAATCAATGTACATCGGATACGGATCTGCGCTATTACGGGAGAATAGGTTAACCAACGAGGTGATACAATCTGGCTCAGCCCCTCCACAACACACCGCTTATTCCTTATTTGGGTTTTATCTGCTGCGATCGTCAACGCTGAGGAGTTGGGCTGGACTGGGGAAGGTAATGGATGTACAATGCGAGCTCCGAAGCTGTAATTCTATCGTACATCTCTGATGGTTATTATAAATCAGAAGGGTGACACTCCTGTGTGTTTAGCAGCAGCGGCAGAAATGCAACTTCAGTGTTGATGGGAGGTTATTAAATTTTCCTAATAGGTTCATGTGATAGGAGCAGGATTAGGCCATTCGGCCCATCAAGTCTACTCCGCCATTCAACCAATCAATCAACCAATCAATCAGATTTATTCATCACATCTATCTATATAATATTAAAACTGTGTGTGTGTGTGTGTGTTTCTGCCTGACTTGTGGTTGCCAGCCTGTGGGTGCCAGCCTTTGATTCGTTGCTTCGCCAACACCAGACCTCCAAACGCCCAGATTTTTTCCATTTCGGTAGAGATTTCACTTTTCTGGCGCCCGCATCTCGCCTCAAAGACACCATTTAAAAACAGCCGCACTGCTGAGTCCTGAACAGCTTGAGTTGGAGGACCACGTCTCCCGTGGGGGCTACGGGTAGGGTACGGCTGCGTTGGGGGAGCTTGGTCTAGTACACTATAAAATGCAAGTGGAATGAATTTGCCAGCAGCGGTTCAATAATAAAAGAACACACAATACATTATAAAAATGTAACACAAACATCCACCACAGCATTCTTCACTGGTGGAAGGCAACAAGGTTCAGTCAGTCCTCCTCCACAATCATGGCCGTAGCGGGTACGTAGGAGCGCGTGGATGTCCCGTAGCGGCTCGTACGAGTAACGGCCGGTACTCGGGAAATCTGGCAAACTCGTGACGTTTTTTTCAACCCTGCGAAAAATGTCCACGAGTAAAAAAAATACTTGTGATGGAAAAAATGGTTATTTTTTACTCGTACGAGCCGCTACGAGACATCCACGGACCCGCTATGGACATTCTCCGAGTTCGAATCAGGGGGAAACTCGGGAGAACTCTTGAATTACCTCGTACAGTGGGACAGCCCCTTTACCCCAGCACTGTGTTTGTGTCCGTCTCTGGAATAAACCAGCATCCAGTTCTTTGTTTCTACGTTGTGACGCATGTCGTGGGTTGTAAACACGATACTATAAATTCCAACAAATATATTATTGGGGAAGGACCAGCGAAGATGCAGTGAGTTGATTTAGATAATGAAACCGATTTCCCTGAATGACGTCTATTACATTGGATGTGTAGTACATATAATCAGCGTGGTTTGTACGTGGGAGGTCGTGCCTCTCAAACGGGATTGAGTTTTTTGAAGATGTGACCAAAAAAGGTTGATGAGGGCAGAGCTGTTGACGTTGAATAAAAGAACGAGCTGCCAGAGGAGGTGGTTGAGGCAGAGACTATCGCAATGTTTAAGAAACATTTAGACAGGTACATGGATAGGGCAGGTTTAGAGGGATATGGGCCAAACGCTGGCAGGTGGGACTGGTGTAGATGGGACATGTTGGTCGGTGCGGGCAAGTTGGGCCGAAGGGCCTGTTTGCACACTGTATGACTCTATGACTCTGTACTGGTCGGGGCCCTTGTTCAGACTCAAATATCCCTACTTCAGATCGAACATTTTCCCGTTGACTCTCGGCAGATGGCTGCGTGTGGAACCATGCCAAAGGGAATGATTGACTATAAACGTTGCACCTTTCCCGACCTCCGGACATTCCATAGCTGGCGTGATGTGGTCACAGTGTTATGGTGGACAGGATGTTCCCACATATCATTGTGGAGATGACCTGATAATGTGCTGTTGTGACATTGGTTGTTGGATGAACACTGGCCGGAGAGAGATCCGCTCTCGTTGAGTTACTCCAGCACTCTGTGAAACGTCACCTATCCATGTTCTCCAGAAATGCTGCCTGACCCGCTGAGTTACTCCAGCACTCTGTGAAACGTCACCTATCCATGTTCTCCACAGATGCTGCCTGACCCGCTGAGTTACTCCAGCACTCTGTGAAATGTCACCTATCCATGTTCTCCACAGATGCTGCCTGACCCGCTGAGTTACTCCAGCACTCTGTGAAACGTCACCTATCCATGTTCTCCACAGATGCTGCCTGACCCGCTGAGTTATGGTGCAGCAGCATCTATGGAGCTAAGGAAATAGGCAACGTTTCGGACCGAAACCGTTCTGGAAATAGGCAACGTTTCGGGCCGAAACCCGGAAGGGTTTCGGCCCGAAACGTTGCCTATTTCCTTAGCTCCATAGATGCTGCTGTACCCGCTGAGTTACTCCAGCACTCTGTGAAACGTCACCTATCCATGTTCTCCACAGATGCTGCCTGACCCACTGAGTCACAGCCACAGAGTCACAGCGCACGGAAACAGGCCCTTCGGCCCTGCGATCGCCTACTTCCTCTCACTCCCAAATAAGGGACAAAAGGTCAAACTACGGGACAAATTCCCGACGGCGATTCGCTGACCGACTGGGCCGTGGCTGGGTGAATGATGAGTTGGCCCGGGTGCTGGACTACACACAAAGCCCAGCCGGCGGGCCAGCTGAGGGGTTTTGGCCCGGGGGCTGCGTGACATCGCGCACAAAGTCCGGCGCCCCATCCAACTCACTCATGAACCGACCCGAGTCCAACCCTAACCTCGAGCCCAGTTTAGTTTAGTTTAGTTTAGAAATAGAATGCATAGAAACAGACCTTCGGATCACCGAGTCCGCGCTGACCTGCGATCACCCCCGCACACTAACACTATCCCACACACACAGTAGGGACAATTTACAATTTTACCAAAGCCAATCAACCTACAGACCTGCACGTCTTTGGAGTGTGGGAGGAAACCGGAGCACCCGGGGAAAACCCACCCTGGCCACTGGAATCTGTAAATTGTCCCTGGTGTGTCGGGTGTGGATGAGAAAGTTGGATAACATAGAACTAGTGTGAACGGGTGTTGGAGGTTATGGGGAGAAGGCAGGAGAATGGGGTTAGGAGGGAGAGATAGATCAGCCATGATTGAATGGTGGAGTAGACTTGATGGGCAGAATGGCCTAATTCTGCTCCTATTACTTATGACATTACATACGGCCTGCGTGGACTCGATGGGCTGAAGGGCCTGTTCCCTTGCTGTAACTCTATACTAAACTAATACCATGCCCTCCTGACCCGCTCCTACCCATCCGCAAGAACTGATCCGTAATTCCGTGTCCCTCACCATCTTCCAGTCCCGCCTCAAGACCCATCTCTTCACCTCTGCCTATCCTTAGCCCCACGTCCCCCTCCCTTTTCATCTGTGCATGAATTGCCTCATATTGTGTTTTGAATTGAATTCTGTCTTTAATTTGTGTACTAGTCATGTCTCTACTATTTATTTCATTCCACTTACATGTTTTTCCTCTACCTGCTAAATTTTTGTAAGGTGTCCTTGAGACTCTTGAAAGGCGCCCATAAATAAAATGTATTATTATTATTATTACCCCCTCCTCCTCTCTCTGTAGTCCAGAGTAGTTCCCTGTCCACCTACCCAGGGGGGGGGGGGGGGGGGGGGGGGGGGGGGGGGGGGGGGGGGAGTTTCGTGCCAAGGCTCTGCACAAAGGCCAAGTGCTTTCGCATTTTTTCCGAGCCTTTATCGGCATTTTTTCCCCCCCGACTATTTATTTATTTATTTTATTTTCCGCTATTCAAAACACTCCGGGAATGTTTAGATTGGAATTAAAAATAGGCGAATGTTATCTGCAAATCCGCCGGAAAGCTGGAAAAAGGAACTTGGAACGTTTCTAATAATTCAGCGGGTCTGGGAGAGGATGCAGCGAGCGTTGTTGTGAAGTAGTGGGGTCGGCACAGTGGCGCAGCGGGTAGAGCTGCTGCTTCACAGCGCCACAGACCCAGGTTCCATCCTGACCAAGGGTGCTGTCTGAGCGGAGTTTGTCCGTTCTCCCCGGGACCTGCGTGGGTTTTCTCCGGGATCTCCGGTTCCCCCCCCCCCCCCCCCCCCCCCCCCACACTCCAAAGACGTGCAGGTTTGTAGGTTAATTGGCTTGGGTAAAATGGCAAATTGTCCCTAGTGTGTGTAGGATAGTGTTAGTGATCGCTGGTCGGCACGGACTCGGTGGGCAGAGAGAGCTGCATCTCTAAACTAAATACATTTATACTAAACATTCGAACTGCACAAATCCCACGCATGGTTCTATCTACGCTGGCTAGTAACATGGATGTCACTAATTGCTGATTCACTTCTGCATGGGCCCAGTTCCACTCTAAGCCACGACCACATCCAGCCCACAGGCTTGGCCTGAGCCCACAACTTTCTGAACAGGGAGTATGTTGCTAGGATACCATCTCATCGTGCCCGAGCCATCCCCCTCTCAATGTTGTGTGGGTAGGAACTGCAGGCGCTGCTTTACACCAACGTCAGACACAAAATGCTGGAGTAACTCTCTTTCTGGTCTGAAGAAGGGTTTCGACCCAATAGACAATAGGTGCAGGAATAGGCCATTCGGCCCTTCGAGCCAGCACCGCCATTCACTGTGATCATGGCTGATCATCCCCAATCAGTACCCCGTTCCTGCCTTCTCCCCAAATCCACTGACTCCGCTATTTTTAAGAGCCCTATCTAGCTCTCTCTTGAAAGCATCCAGAGAACCGGCCTCCATCGCCATCTGAGGCAGAGAATTCCACAGACCCGAAACGTCACCCATTCCTTCTCCCCTGAGATGCTGCCAGTCCCGCTGAGTCACTCCAGCATCTTGTGTGTGTGTGTGTCTCTCTCTCTCTCTGCACACTGCTGGACTGCCATGGTTTCTGGGCCTCGATGTTACTCCTTCTTCTTTCGTGTCCATCTTCCATGTTTCAAGTGTTGACCTCGCTGCCATCGTCCGTCCTGAACTGAAAAGGACCGCGAGCTTCGGGCGACAATCAGTTGGAGCCATCACTTGTCGCAGTAGATGATGTTGGTGGTGGCAGAGTTAGCTCAGGATATGTCCAGTCTCCAGCCCCGCCACATGGACACTTCTGCTACGGGGCCTTGATGTTGCTGATGATGCTTTATTCCCACTTGTATCAAGGTACAGTGAAATTATTTGTTTAGTTTCTTTAGTTTAGTTTAGTTTAGAGATTCAGCATGGGAACAGGCCCTTCGGCCCAACTAGTCTGCGCCGACCAGCGATCCCCGCAAACTAACACTATCCTACACACACTAGGGACAATTTACAATTTTACGACAGACAGTTAACCGCCAAACCGGCATGTCTTTGGGAATGTGGGAGGAAACCGGAGCACCCGGAGAAATCTCATTCGGTAAATTTAGTTTACAAACTTAAAGCACACGGCATTGGGGGTTCAGTATTGATGTGGATAGAGAACTGGCTGGCAAACAGGAAGCAAAGAGTAGGAGTAAACGGGTCCTTTTCACAATGGCAGGCAGTGACTAGTGGGGTACCGCAAGGCTCAGTGCTGGGACCCCAGCTATTTACAATATATATTAATGATCTGGATGAGGGAATTGAAGGCAATATCTCCAAGTTTGCGGATGACACTAAGCTGGGGGGCAATGTTAGCTGTGAGGAGGATGCTAGGAGACTGCAAGGTGACTTGGATAGGCTGGGTGAGTGGGCAAATGTTTGGCAGATGCAGTATAATGTGGATAAATGTGAGGTTATCCATTTTGGAGGCAAAAACAGGAAAGCAGACTATTATCTAAATGGTGGCCAACTAGGAAAAGGGGAGATGCAGCGAGACCTGGGTGTCATGGTACACCAGTCATTGAAAGTGGGCATGCAGGTGCAGCAGGCAGTGAAGAAAGCGAATGGTATGTTAGCTTTCATAGCAAAAGGATTTGAGTATAGGAGCAGGGAGGTTCTACTGCAGTTGTACAGGGTCTTGGTGAGACCACACCTGGAGTATTGCGTACAGTTTTGGTCTCCAAATCTGAGGAAGGACATTATTGCCATAGAGGGAGTGCAGAGAAGGTTCACCAGACTGATTCCTGGGATGTCAGGACTGTCTTATGAAGAAAGACTGGATAGACTTGGTTTATACTCTCTAGAATTTAGGAGATTGAGAGGGGATCTTATAGAAACGTACAAAATTCTTAAGGGGTTGGACAGGCTAGATGCAGGAAGATTGCTCCCGATGTTGGGGAAGTCCAGGACAAGGGGTCACAGCTTAAGGATAAGGGGGAAATCCTTTAAAACCGAGATGAGAAGAACTTTTTTCACACAGAGAGTGGTGAATCTCTGGAACTCCCTGCCACAGAGGGTAGTCGAGGCCAGTTCATTGGCTATATTTAAGAGGGAGTTAGATGTGGCCCTTGTGGCTAAGGGGATCAGAGGGTATGGAGAGAAGGCAGGTACGGGATACTGAGTTGGATGATCAGCCATGATCATATTGAATGGCGGTGCAGGCTCGAAGGGCCGAATGGCCTACTCCTGCACCTAATTTCTATGTTTCTATGTTTCTAAGAGGTAAACGTTGAATTTGCCCCCCCCCCCCCCCCCCCCCTCCCGATCTTGGAGAGCTGGTTCAAGACGCTCCAATCTCGGCAAACGTCAACAACCCATAAGGGTCGGGGTAAGGCAGCTTAAGGGTTTTGTACATTTCAATAAGGTCACTTCTCATTCATCTAAACTCAAGCGAGTATGGGCAGAGCCATCTTAAATATTCTTCCCACAAACCTGCCTTTCCAGCGAAGGTAGACACAACAGGCTGGAGTAACTCAGCGGGACAGGCAGCATCTGTGGAGGGAAGGAATGGGTGACGTTTCGGGGTTTTCATTATCCCCCTGATCTGAAGTATTGAATTACCGTTGAGCCACACGTCTGATAATCCACTGTGAAATGTTGCCTTTGCCAACCTAATCATTTGTGACAACACTTTTTTTTCAAAGGGGATAAAACGTTGAAACTTCAGTGTCTTCGTTTAATCAAACATGACACTTAAAGTCCATCTTTAATTAAAACAATGTTGGCCTAAATAAGAGGAAGATGCTGATATTTGATATCCAATTAAATTCACATGATGCCGATTAGATTAATAACCGCTTGAATGTTGTCATGTTAGCAGTCGGGCAGTTTTGCCAACCGCGCCCATGAGGTCATCCGCGAGAGGAACCACCCGGGGGACAAAGTTCGGGCGAAGAGAGGACCGTGACGTCCAAGGAAGGCGATGGCTGGAGGCCCCGCAGCAGCCTGGGGCTCGGCTGGATCGGGCACCCGCTCACAAGTACCGGAGCGCGGACTGGACTTTGAAAATAATAATAATAATAATGGATGGGATTTATATAGCGCCTTTCTAATACTCAAGGCGCTTTACATCGCATTATTCATTCACTCCTCAGTCACACTCGGTGGTGGTAAGCTACTTCTGTAGCCACAGCTGCCCTGGGGCAGACTGACGGAAGCGTGGCTGCCAATCTGCACCTACGGCCCCTCCGACCACCACCAATCACTCACACACATTCACACACAGGCAAAGGTGGGTGAAGTGCCTTGCCCAAGGACACAACGACAGTATGCACTCCAAGCGGGATTCGAACCGGCTACCTTCCGGTCGCCAGCCGAACACTTAGCCCATTGTGCCACCAAGATGCAGGACAGAACACCACAGGAGATCCTTCTTCCCTGTGGCTATCAAACTGTACAACTCTCCCCCCTTCTGTCGTGCGGTGGACTGAGACTGAGCCTGACTCCCCTCCATCCCCCCTCCTGATGATGCTTGCCCCAATCATCGTTTAGTTTAGAGATACAGCGCGGAAACAGGCCCTTCGGCCCACCGAGTCCGCACCGACCAGCGATCCCCGCACACTAACACTATCCCACACGCACTAGGGACAATATTACATTTATACCCAAGTCAATTAACCTACAAACCTGCACGTCTTTGGAGTGTGGGGGGGAAACCAGAGCACCCGGAGAAAACCCACGCGGGTCACGGGGAGAACGTGCAAACTCCGTACAGACAGCACCCCGTAGTCGGGATCGAACCCAGGCCCCTGGCGCTGTGAGGCAGCAGCTCTACCCGCTGCACCACCGTGACTGCAAATGATTAGCAAAAGGAAATGTTTAAGAAGGAACTGCAGATGCTGGAAAAATCGGAGGTGGACAAAAATGCTGGAGGAACTCAGCGGGTGAGGCAGCGTCTATGGAGCGAAGGAATAGGCGACGTTTCGGGTCGAGACCCTTCTTTGAAGGAATAGGCGACGTTTCGGGTCGAGACCCTTTGGGTCTCGACCCGAAACGTCACCTATTCCTTCACTCCATAGATGCTGCCTCACCCGCTGAGTTCCTCCAGCATTCTGTGTCTATTTAATCAGGAGGTGAATGTTGATTTCAAACTATGCGGGCAGGTTTGTGGCATTTTCTTCTAGCCTCCAAGGCCCTGGTTTCTCTGTGTACGTGTGCAGGGATTGCAGGACTCTGCACCTCCTGATAGCAGTGACATCATGTGTACTCTTGGGGCTGGTAGTTTAGCCCTGCTGAGGCCTGCACTGGTCTCCATGGCAACCGCCTCTCGGCTGCCTCCAACGCAGCTGCTGCAGGCTGCAAGGCTCCGGCCTGCGACTCTCGCTCCGAGCGCGGTTCGTGCACAGTGTAGAACGCCCACACCCTGATCCCCCAACCTTGCAGTCAAGGGGATTCCTGCAAGGTACACACATGTACACATGCATGCACACACACACCCACTCACACCCACTAACACACACACAGACTCACATACTCACACACACACACACACACTCACACACGCTCATGCACTCACACATGCTCTCACGCACACACACGTGCACACACACATGTACACACACGCACACACACATGCTCACGCTCACACACACACGTACACATACGCGCGCGCACACATACGCACGCACCCCATTGCGGACACTCACACGCGCACACATACACACGCTCACGCACACTCATACACATGCGCACTCACGTTCACACACACATTCACACACGCTCACACACACACACACATTCACAAACACACTCACACACTCACATGCTCACACACACACACACACGCTCACACACACACACGCTCACACACACACACACACACACGCTCACACACACACACACACACACGCTCACACACACACACACACACGCTCACGCTCACACACACACACTCACTCACATAGAAGAAACTGTAAAAATAATTTGGTAAAACATGTAAATTGTCCCTCATGTGTAGGATAGTGCCAGAGTGCGGGGTGATCGCTGGTCAGCGCGGACTCAGTGGGCCGAAGGGCCTGTTTCCTCTGAAGATAGACACAAAAAGCTGGAGTAACTCAGCAGGACAGGCAGCATCTCTGGAGAGAAGGAATGGGCGACGTTTCGGCCCGAGACCATCCAGGTTGTATCTCCAAACTAAAATTAAAACCATGGCCTCTACCATGCCTAAACCGTAATTAAATGATCGCCCTGCTTATGCAGTCAGATTGTAGCAAATGGAAATTGTAATTAATATAAATATTAGCAACACTGACGGTAGAATTTAAATCTGGGGGGTGCGACTGGTCCTTGATGATGCTGCTGGCCTTGCCGAGGCAGCATGAGGTGTGGATGGAGTCGATGGAAGGGAGGTTGGTTTGTAGACACAGAATGCTGGAGTAACTCAGCGGGGAAAGGCAGAAGGAACGGGTTGGGTTGTGTTTGCGTGTAGGCGTCGATGTGATCCACCCGGCCGGCAGTGTCACGAGCCGTGACTGCTCCGCGCTGACCCTGTGCGAAGGTCAGACCTCAATCACTTAATTCATTGGGGGGGGTGGGGGAGGGGGATGCAGCTGAAATAAAACTAATATTGACAGTCCTTGCCGGCAGCAGCAACATTTGGGCTAATGTGATAGTTTCTCACTCGTGTCAATACTGCATAAATTCCAAGCTGTGATTTCTCTTCATGCTTCAAGGCTAAAATATTTGCAGAGCGGGCCCAATAAAACCAAACTCAAACATAAAGCTGCCCCGACAATGCCTCATTCCATGAATTGATTTAGGCTGTAACTCGGGGCCACGCGCTTTCATTTATTAAAGATGCTTCCTTCGCTGAATCCTCTTCTCTCCCTGTGCGTTCATCGACAACACTCTTAGAAATTCACACCTCGTGCCAGAGATGCATCACAGGGAGATCGATGGTGGGGGTGGACGATACTGGCCGTGAACACGAACCAGGGCTGTGATGACGATGAAGATGACGCTACCACAGAAGACAGTGGAGGCCGATTCACTGGATGTATTCAAGAGAGAGTTAGATTTAGCTCTTAGGGCTGTCCCTGTCCCACTTAGGAAACCTGAACGGAAACCTCTGGAGACTTTGCGCCCCACCCAAGGTTTCCGTGCGGTTCCCGGAGGTTTTTGTCAGTCTCCCTACCTGCTTCCACTACCTGCAACCTCCGGGAACCGCACGAAAACCTTGGGTGGGGCGCAAAGTCTCCAGAGGTTTCCGTTCAGGTTTCCTAAGTGGAACAGGGGCATTACGGAATCAAGGGATATGGGGAGAAAGCAGGAACGGGGTACTGATTGTGGATGATCAGCTATGATCATATTGAATGGCTCGAAGGGCCGAATGGCCTGCTCCTGCACCTATTGTCTATGTTTCTATGCCTTATTGTCACATGGAAGACAGACACAAAATGCTGGAGTAACTCAGCGGGTCAGGCAGCTTCCCCAGAGAGAAGGAATGGGTGATGTTTCGGATCGAGACCCTTCTTCAGATTGCCTGTCCCGCTGAGTTACTCCAGCATTTCGTGTTTATCATCTGGTGTAAACCAGCACCTGCAGTTCCTTCCTACATTTATTGCCACCTGTACCCAGGTGCGGTGAAATTCTGCGTTTTGCATATAATCCAGTGAAATCATACTATAGATTACCACAAGGGGGCGTCACGGTGGCGCAGCGGTAGAGTTGCTGCCTCACAGCGCCAGAGACCCGGGTTCGATCCCGACTACGGGCGCTGTCTGTACGGAGTTTGCACGTTCTCCCCGTGACCTCGTGGGTTTTCTCCGGGTGCTCCGGTTTCCTCCCACACTCCAAAGACGTGCAGGTTTGTAGGTTAATTGACTCCTGTAAATTGTCCCTAGTGAGTGTAGGGTAGTGTTAGCTGGTCGGCGCGGACTCGATGGGCCGAAGGGCCTGTTTCCACGCTGTATCTCTAAACTAAACTAATCATAAACCAGCCCAGACAATAAGTTAGTGCATGACTTAAACAGTTTTCTCCTTACCGACTACTTGTGTTCCTTGCCAGTTTAAAACTCCGCTGCCCACGTCTCAATCTGCAGGAAGGAACTGCAGGTGCTGGTTTAAACCGAAGACAGACACAAAATGCTGGAGTAACTCAGTGAAACAGGCAGCATCTCTGGAGAAAAGGAATGGGTGACGATTTGGGTCAAGACCCTTCTTCAGACTGAGAGTCAGGGAAGAGGATGGCATAGAGATAAGGAAGGATAAGGTGTGAAAACGAGAGATCAAACGGGACAAACTAACAATGATCCATTCTACATTTTCCATGACTTCATCATCTTCTGATCTCTCGTTTTCACACCTTACCCTGCCATATCTCTGTGTGGGTTTTCTCCGGGTGCTCCGGTTTCCTCCCACACTCCAAAGACGTGCAGGTTTGTAGGTTAATTGCCGTGGTCTAAATGTGAAAATTGTCCCCTGTGTGTTTGTTGGATAGTTAAGTCCCTATACCCTGAAGCAGGTCTGAAGAAGAGTCTCGACCCGAAACATCACCCATTCCTTCCCTCCAGAGATGCTGCCCGTCCCGCTGAGTTACTCCAGCATGTTGTGTCTATCTGCGGACAGTGTTAATGTGCGGGGATCGCTGGTCGGTGTAGACTCGGTGGGCTGAAGAGCCTGTTCTCGCTTGCTCTCTAATCTCGCTTGCTCTCTGATTGGAATGAAAGACGACTAAACTCTTAGCTTGTCTTCACCCAAGTAGGTTTAGCTGAAGATTAACGTCGCTGGTTCAATTGTGCGGTCAACCTGTACGATAGATAAGAGGACAACTTCAGGCTGAAGCTTTGATTGCTTTGGTTTAAACTGACTCAGGCTGCAGAGGATTTAAGGGCCTGTCCCACCTGGCGATTTTTTAGGCGACTGCCAGTGACTATGACAATGGAATTCACCGAAGTCAGCACCTGGCGCCAACCTACGACAACCTACGACAACCTACGTCAGGAGAAGACAAGCTACCACAAGCCCACAGTCGCCGACAGTCGCCAAAATCCAGCAGCAACCAGACAAACGCTCCGACTCTTTGAACTACTGAGGAGACGACTCACGACCGTACAGGCGACACCCCAGCGACCATGTGGCCATAGCCTAGTCGCCTGCAGTCGCCTAAAACATCGCCTAAGTGGGACAGGGGCGTGACTCTGGCTGCAAAAACTGCTTGCTTTGCTTTCAAGCCTGAGGAAGGGTCTCGACCCGAAACCTCAGCTATTGTTTTTCACCAGAAGGGCTGCCTGACCCGCTGAGTTACTCCAGCATTCTGCGTCTGTCTGCAGCTGCACAGAGTCGGGTTCAGACTGACCCTGGGCTTGCGGCCAGTCCCATGGATTTCCAACGCTCTGCTCAGTTCCGAAGTTGAGGAGATTCTGTAGCAGCTGTGAGCTGTTCAGCTTTGTGACACCACTCCCTGCCAACCCTGGCTCAAGGCGGATAACATATTAGGTGCAATAATGTGGAATAAATGCACCCTTGTCGGAGGGAGACACATGCTTCCAGAGAGATCTCTGCATCTATAATCTTCAGGAAAGATTTGTTCAGGAGGGTTCGGGCCGAGAGAGGAGGGAGAGAGAGGCCGTTTGATCATGAGTACAAGAGTACTGCACGGGCAGCACGGTGGTGCAGCGGTAGAGTTGCTGCCTCACAGCGCCAGAGACCCGGGTTCGATCCTGACTACGGGCGCTGTCTGTACGGAGTTTGCACGTTCTCCCCGTGACCTGCGTGGGCTTTCTCCTGGTTCCCTCTCGCACTCCAAATTCGTGCAGGTTTGCCAGTGAATTGGCTTGGGTGTATAAATGTGAAATTGTCCCTAGTGTGTGTAGGATAGTGTTAGTGGTCGGGGATCGCTGGTCGGCATGGACACGGTGGGCCGAAGGGCCTGTTTCTGAGCTGTATCTCTAATCTAAACTAAGACATGAGTGTGCTCCTGTACATTGTGCTCCTGTACATCGGAGTGAAGGTCCGAATGCTTGTAAGTCAGTCCGACAATCGTGGGCCCATTGTACTCCTGGGCTGCGGAACAATGCAATACAGTCAGGTATTGAGACCATGCATCTGTGTCAAAGATGTCACTATCATCACCTGAATCACATCACAGGAACATGGAGAGGTGACAGTTCATCGGTTCATCAGTTCATCAGTTCTAGCAGCTGATTTAGGCCATTCAGCCCATCAAGTGTATGCCATTCAATCAGGGCTGATCCCCATAATGTTTTCAAGAAGGAACTGCAGATGCTGGAAAATTGAAGGTACACAAAAATGCTGGAGAAACTCAGCGGGTGCAGCAGCATCTATGGAGCGAAGGAGTTCAGTCTGAAGAAGGGTTTCAGCCCGAAACGTTGCCCATTTCCTTCGCTCCATAGATGCTGCTGCACCCGCTAAGTTTCTCCAGCATTTTTGTGTACCTGATCCCCATAATCCCTGACACTCTAATGGCCTGTTTAATTTATCAACGTTACTTTTTTGCATATCTTTCATTTATTATTCTTTATCTCTCCACATCACCGTCTATATCAATCATTTCCCTTCTCCCTAACCGGCCTGAAGAAGGGTCTCGAGCCGAAATGTCACCCATTCCTTCTCTCCAGTGATGCTGCCTGTCCCGCTGAGTTACTCCAGCATTTTGTGCCGATCTGGGGTTTTACTCTGAGCTTGGTTGTCCTTCACGCCCGAGATAACTGAGCTGACGCTGGTGATATCCTGACATTTGACTGGCATTCCTCCATCAGTCACATCAATTAGATTGTCAGACTGACACAGAATGCATTCTCTACCTGGTATGGCCAGTGAGACAACACAAGGAACTGCAGATGCTGGAATAACGCGTAGTGCACAAAGTACTGGAGTAACTCAGCGGGGTCAGTCAGGCTGTGTCATGCTCTAATCAACTTTGGATTCTCACTGTATCGTACTGTACTTTCAAGGAATGATGTATCTCAATCCTGGATCGCTCTGGTCTACAGCACCCCCCCCCCCCAGGGTTCTGCCATTCACAGTGTAGGCTCGGGCCCTGCTTTGACCTCAAAATGCTTTCACACCTCACACTTATTTGCATTAAACTCCATAAAAAACATTCCTCACTACATCACAACATGCCGGAGTTTATCTGCAGTCACTATCTTCGCCACATGGGAGTTTGTGAGACCCCCCCCCCAAACTCTCTCCCCATCCCACAACAGACAGGGAAATATTGCTTATAAAAGGACACAGAGTGCTGGAGTAACTCAGCAAGTCAGGCAGCATCTCTGGAGAACATCAGTCATTGCTTATACTTCTAGGGGTTATTGCTTTAGACATACGGCGCAGAAACAGGCCCTTCGGCCCACCGAGTCCGTGACGACCAGCGATCCCCCTGTACGCTAACACTGTCCTACACACACACACACACACACTAGGGACCATTGTTTTACTGTTTTTACCAAAACAGATTAACTTACAAACCTGCACGTCTTTGGAGTGTGGGAGGAAACCAGAGCACCCGGAGAAAACCCACATGGTCACAGGGAGAACGTACAAACTCCACACAGACAGCAGCCATAGTCAGGATTGAACCCGGGTCTCTGGCGCTGTGAGGCAGCAACTCTACCGCTGCGCCACCGTGCCGCCCTTCTCTTAATTTCCTATTTTTATTTACCCCGCCAACTTCAAAGTACTAAGTGCCAGATCATTTATTTATTTAAAATAGCATTGATGGATATGGGCCAAATGCGGGCATATGGGACGAGCTTAGATGCTGCATGTTGGCCATCAACGACAAGTTAGCTGGAAGGTGCAGGAAGGAACTGCAGATGCTGGTTTAAATCAAAGTTAGACACAAAATGCTGGAGTAACTCAGCGGGACAGGCAGCATCACTGGAGGGAAGGAACAGGTGACGTTTCGGATCGAGACCCTTCTTCAGACCGAGGGTGGTGAGGATATGGGATGAACTGCCAGAGGAGATAGTTGAGACACTTGGACAGGTACCTGGACCGGAAAAGAATAGAGGGATATGAGGCCAATGCAGGCACCTGAGACTAGCTTAGAAAGACAATAGACAATAGGTGCAGGGGAAGGCCATTCGGCCCTTCAAGCCAGCACCGCCATTCACTGCAATCATGGCTGATGGGACATCTTGGTTGGCATGCAAAGGTTGGGCTGAAGGGCCTGTTTCTGTGCTACACAACTCTAGGCCTCAGGCTTCATCGCTGACATTGAAACATTACTTTTAAAACTCTGGTCCTATTGACTAACCGATAAATCCTGGTCATTCTTAACTTGATTTTAATAGTTTTTTTAATGTCTCCCTGATAGTCAGAAGTATTAGAGACTTTTAAAACTCAATTAAATAGAAGTAATCGTTTGAAAGAAATGAAAGAAAAAGGGGGGGAAAAAAATGCTGAACAATGAGAAGCGTTAAAAGCAGCTCGATCAATTAAATAAAAAGCCAATGTCCCGAGCTTCACTCTCCGAGTTGGTGCCTTTGTTCCCCAGCCAGTGAATGGGCTGTGTGTCTGCACCCTCTCAGTGTAGGTGTGAGTGGATGGCAGCACATGTGTGTCCTCCTCATCTCTTTTCCAATAGTACGTCCGTTAGTTCAGTTTAGTTTATTAGGTCACGGTTCTTCACCACTTGTTGGGGGGGGGGGGGGGAGTCCAGAACCAGGGGCCACACACACAGTTTAAGAATAAGGGGTAGGCCATTTAGAACGGAGATGAGGAGACACTTTTTCACACAGAGGGTTGTTAGTGTGGAATTCTCCGCCTCAGAGGGCGGTGGAGGCCGGTTCTCTGGATGCTTTCAAGAGAGAGCTAGATAGGGCTCTTAAAGATAGTGGAGTCAGGGTATATGGGGAGAAGGCAGGAACAGGGTACTGATTGTGGATGATCAGCCATGATCACATTGAATGGCGGTCCTGGCTTGAAGGGCCGAATGGCCTACTCCTGCACCTATTGTCTATTGTCTATCGTCACTCTATCGACTGGTGTTGCTACTTTCAGAGATCCATGAGATTGCAACAGCCAGGATTGGTATCTCTTGCTACCTCTGGAGAGAAGGAATGGGTGACGTTTCGGGTCGAGACCCTTATTCAGACCGGTTAGGGGGATGAGGGAAAGGAGAGATATAGACGGTGATGTAGACAGATAAAGAACAATGAATGAAAGATTTGTAAAAAAGTAACGATGAGAAAGGAATCAGGCCGTTGTCAGCCGTATGTTGGGTGAAAACGAGAAGCTGGTGCGACTTGGGTGGGGGAGGGATGGAGGGAGAGGGAATGCCGGGGTTACTTGAAGTTAGAGAAGTCAATATTCCTTCTCTCCAGAGATACTGCCTGTCCCGCTGAGTTACTCCAGCTTTTTGTGTCTATCTTCAATGTTCATAGAGTCAAGTGTGTTTGATTATTGTATATGTCCGGGATAGAACAATTACATTCTGGCTGGGCCTGAGGTTTATATTCCTCTTGAGTATGTCTCCACCTCACCTACAGTGATTCCCTCTTTGCTCAGGCACCATAGAGTCATAGAGTGATACAGTGTGGAAACAGGCCCTTCGGCCCAACTCGCCCACACCGGCCAACAATGTCCCAGCTACACTAGTCCCACTTGCCTGCGCTTGGTCCATATCCCTCCAAACCTGTCCTATCCATGTACCTGTCCAACTGTTTCTTAAACGATGGGATAGTCCCATCCTCAACTACCTCCTCTGGCAGCTTGTTCCATACACTGTGTGAAAACATTACGCCTCCGATTCCTATGAAAGAAGGTCCATCTGTCTCCTCAGATTCTGGTGAACTTCTACCGCTGCACCATCGAGAGCATCCTTACCAAATGTATCACAGTATGGTATGGCAACTGCTCTGTCTCCGACCGGAAGGCATTGCAGAGGGTGGTGAAAATTGCCCAACGCATCACCGGTTCCTCGCTCCCCCTCCATTGAGTCTGTCCAAAGCAAGCGATGTCTGCGAAGGGCGCTCAGCATCGCCAAGGACTGCTCTCACCCCAACCACGGACTGTTTACCCTCCTACCATCCGGGAGGCGCTACAGGTCTCTCCGTTGCCGGACCAGCAGGTCCAGGAACAGCTTCTTCCCGGCGGCTGTTACACTACTCAACAATGTACCTGGTGACTGCCAATTACCCCCCCTCCCCCCCGGACACTCCTCCCACCAGGAAAAATGACTGTATGCACGTAAATATATTTATTTATTGCTCATATTTATGTCGCTCTTCTAGGGAGATGCTAACTGCATTGTGTTGTCCCTGTACTGTACACTGCACAAGGACAATTAAGGCTTGAATCTGAATCTGAATCTGAATCTTCACCTTGAACCCGTGTGGTCTGGTCCTCGATTCACCACCAGTCTGGAGGTTGATGGCTGCTCCGGTTCCAACGGAGAGCATCATGTCATCAGTGGCAACAGAACGAATCTCTACAGAGCAGCAATGAGGCCGCTCATAGTTGGTGTAATGTGAGCTATCTGTTCGTGTTCACCAGCAGTTGCCAACAAGAGATCCCAGGGAAGGTGCTGCCAGAAATGGTTCGTTGCTGCTGCCTGTTCCTTCAGGCTATGTACGTTTCACAGCTGTGGCTCTTGGGCTGGGATGGGGTGGATCCATGGTTCTCGCGAAGGCGACTGGGGTAAAGCTGTCGAATTGCACAGATCTCTCACAGATTTGTTTTCATTTGATGAGGAAGCTCAGTTTAGTTTAGACAAAAATGCTGGAGAAACTCAGCGGGTGCGGCAGCATCTATGTGGAGCGAAGGAAATAGGCAACGTTTCGGGTCGAAACCCAAAGGGTTTCGGCCCGAAACGTTGCCTATTTCCTATAGTGGAGATTCTTCAACTCTTTGCATGGAGCGAAGGCAATAGGCAACGGTTCGGGACGAAACCCTTCTTCAGATTTCGGCTTAGTTTAGTTTAGAGATACAGCGCGGAAACAGGCCCTTCGGCCCACCGAGTCCGCGCCGACCAGCGATCCCCGCACACTAACACTATCCTACACACACACACACACACACACACACACACTAGGGACAGTGTTTTAGACTTATTGACCAAAGCCAATTAACCTACAAACCTGCATGTTTTTGGAGTGTGGGAGGAAACCGGAGCACCCGGAGAAAATCCACGCAGGTCACGGGGAGAACGTGCAAACTCCGTACAGACAGCACCCGTGGTCAGGATCGAACCCGGGTCTCTGGCGCTGTGAGGCAGCAACTCTACCATCGTATCAAGAGGTGGCAACATTATGCCCATATCAGGCGGGCATCTATCGCCACTGGAGGACAGTTCACATCTCACCTCACTAGAATGTTGGGGAAGTCCAGGACAAGGGGTCACAGTTTAAGGATAAGGGGGAAATCTTTTAGGACCGAGCTGAGAAAAACTTTTTTCACACAGAGAGTGGTGAATCTGTGGAATTCTCTGCCACAGAAGGTA
This sequence comes from Amblyraja radiata, assembly GCF_010909765.2. Taxonomy (NCBI): domain Eukaryota; kingdom Metazoa; phylum Chordata; class Chondrichthyes; order Rajiformes; family Rajidae; genus Amblyraja; species Amblyraja radiata. The sequence goes on along the minus strand of NC_045986.1, from coordinate 30,080,733 downwards.
GTTGAGGCCAGTTCATTGTCTATATTTAAGAGAGAGTTACTGTAGATGAGGCCCTTGTGGCTAAAGGTATCAGGGGGTATGGAGAGAAGGCAGGTACAGGATACTGAGTTGGACGATCAGCCATGATCATATTGAATGGCGGTGCAGGCTCGAAGGGCCGAATGGCCTACTCCTGCACCTATTTTCTAGGTTTCTACGTAGCAGATACCCTTGCAGGACCTACAGAGATCTCATTGCAATGACGAATGACCTGCTGCCCAACCCTGTGGACTTGGTGAATTAAGCTGGCATCTTGCCAAGCACTAACAGTGTTCTCATTAGTGTATCGATGCCTTGTTGCTTGTGAAATGCATGAAATGAATAGTAAGTAAGTGAACCAGAAGAAGCCTTGATCTGGTTAAAAGTCAGGAATAAAGACCATTTATTCAGAAGTGTCAGTAAAGTCACAAAATGCTAATGCCATTTTAAATATGAGCAGATGCACAAGTGACAGTGCAACGTTATAACACAGATACATAGAAAATAGGTGCAGGAGTAGGCCATTCGGCCCTTCGATCCAGCATCTCCATTCAATATGATCATGGCTGATCGTCCAAAATCATTCCTGCTTTTTCCCCACATCCCTTTATTCCCTTAGCCCTAAGAGCTAAATCTAACTCTCTTTTGAAAACATCCAATGAATTGGCCTCCACTGCCTTCTGTGGCAGAGAATTCCACAGATTCACAACTCTCTGGGTGAAGAGGTTTTTCCTCATCTCAGTCCTAAATGGCCGAGCCCTTATTCTTAAACTGTGTGACCCCTGGTTCTGGACACCCCCAACATCGGGAACATTTTTCCTGCATCCAGCCTGTCCAATCCTTTAAGAATTTTAAAGAATTTAAGAAGGAACTGCAGATGCTGGAAAATCGAAGGTACACAAAAATGCTGGAGAAACTCAGCGGGTGCAGCAGCGTCTATGGAGCGAAGGAAATAGGTAACGTTTCGGGCCGAAACCCTAAGGAAATAGGTAACGTTTCGGGTCGAAACCCTTCCGGGTTTCGGCCCGAAACGTTGCCTATTTCCTTCGCTCCACATAGATGCTGCTGCACCCGCTGAGTTTCTCCAGCACTTTTGTGTACCTTTAAGAATAATAATAATAATAATAATACATTTTATTTAATGGGCGCCTTTCAGACATCTCAAGGACACCTTACATAGTAATCGGAATAACATATAATCGGAATATAACAAGTAATAAAGACATCACAGAGACACAAATTAAAAACAGAATTCAATCCAAAAACAGAAAATCAATGTTATATGTTTCTATTAGATAACCTCTCATCCTTCTAAATTCCAGCGAATACAAGCCTGGTCGACCCATTCTTTCATCATCGGTCAGTCCCGCCATCCCGGGAATTAACCTGGGGATTATGCGGTGATGAGGTGAGGTGGCGGGTGAACTTGGAATAAAACCTCTCTGCCTTCATCGGGAAAGCAAAGATCTCCAGTATGTTCAGGCTGGAACCCAAACCCTGATTAGTTTGGAAATCAATGCACATGCGTGGTGCTTGAGTCTCTGACCTTTCCCTCAAACCTTTTACCAGTCCAAGCACATACCTAGAGAGAAAAACAGAAGGAAAAAAGCATGAATAATTTTGCAAATGTTTCATTGTCCTGCTTATTAGTTACAATTTCTCCGTCATTTCCTTGCTCACGACATCTCATTGCACTTCTGAAATAACCATCCCCCCGGGGACTTGCGACTTTTAATATCAGCGTCAGGGATTAGCTTTGACGCGGAATCTTTATCACTGTGTGTGTTTTTTCTGCCTCTATGTTGTCATTTCTGAATCAACTTAAATCATGAGAGGAATAGATCGGGTAGACGCACAGAGTCTCTTGCCCAGAGTTGGGGAATCGAGGACCAGAGGACATAGGTAGGTTCAATGTGAAGGGGAAAAGATTTAATAGGAATCTGAGGGGCAACTTTTTCACACAAAGGGTGGTGGGTGTGTGGAACGAGCTGCCGGAGGAGGTAGTTGAGGCTGGGACTATCCCAACGTTTAAGAAACGGCTAGACGGGTACATGGATAGGACAGGTTTGGAGGGATATGGACCAAATGCAGGCAGGTGGGACTAGTGTAGATGGGGCATGTTGGCCGGTGTGGGCGAGTTGGGCCGAAGGGCCTGTTTCTACGCTGCAGCACTGTGTGACTCTAAAACAAGACAGGGAAGGCAAGAGAAGATCGTGATGTGGGGTGAATGGTAAAGTAGCCCAACCAACACATTGATAGACCACATCGCAACTGTTATGGGCCTGTCCCACTGACCCGTCACAGGGACGACAGATGGCACAAGGGGCTAAGTGTTCGGCTGGCGACCGGAAAGGTGGCCGGTTCGAATCCCGCTTGGAGTGCATACTGTCGTTGTGTCCTTGGGCAAGACACTTCACCCACCTTTGCCTGTGTGTGAATGTGTGTGAATGTGTGTGAGTGATTGGTGGTGGTCGGAGGGGCCGTAGGCACAGAATAGCAACCACGCTTCCGTCAGTCTGCCCCAGGGCAGCTGTGGCTACAGAAGTAGCTTACCACCACCGAGTGTGACTGAGGAGTGAATGAATAATGCGATGTAAAGCGCCTTGAGTATTAGAAAGGCGCTATATAAATCCCATCCATTATAGTTGCAGCAGGTGACCGAAAATCTTCAACATGTTGAAAACCCAGCGGCGACCAGAAAAAGGTACGACTCTTTGGGCGACTACTCACGACAGGCAGGTCGCGGGGAGATGCCTGTATGATCGTGAGTGGTGGCCTTTCAAATGTCAGGAGAATCCTTTACATTCGTGACCCAACCAACCTGCCAAGCCAGGACCTGGTGTCACAGCCCCAATCAGAGGTCCCGTGTTTTGTTTTGAAGTGTGTTTGCTTGCAGTTTGTTCTTGTTGGTTAACAAGCCTGAAATAATAAGAGCTGTCATGCCAGTGGTTGGTGAGACAGAGATTTCAATTACACGGCTTAATTATGGTATTTCTGTGCAAACCCAGGCCCGTGGAGCAACGTTCCCAGTGTGTAAATAGCTCTCCCCGACAACTAATTTAGTTAAGATGCAGCCTAATGAAGAGCATCATGTCTGACCTTTACTTGATACATAAAGAGACATTTGATGAGGTGATTTGTTGACACTGGACTATAGCTGGCTTAATGACACACACAGAGGCAGTGGGTTACAGCTCCAGGGATGACAATATATCCACACTCATACTCACTAGACATGTAATGTGGTCGTCCCTGCACTGAGAATCTTGAGTTGAACACACAGAATGCTGGAGTAACTCAGCGGGTCAGGCAGCATCTGTGGAGAACATGGATAGGTGACGTTTCACAGAGTGCTGGAGTAACTCAGCGGGTACAGCAGCATCTATGGAGCTAAGGAAATAGGCAACGTTTCGGGCCGAAACCCTTCTGGGTTTCGGCCCGAAACGTTGCCTATTTCCAGAAGGGTTTCGGCCCGAAACGTTGCCTATTTCCTTAGCTCCATAGATGCTGCTGCACCATAACTCAGCGGGTCAGGCAGCATCTGTGGAGAACATGGATAGGTGACGTTTCACAGAGTGCTGGAGTAACTCAGCGGGTCAGGCAGCATCTGTGGAGAACATGGATAGGTGACGTTTCACAGAGTGCTGGAGTAACTCAGCGGGTCAGGCAGCATCTGTGGAGAACATGGATAGGTGACGTTTCACAGAGTGCTGGAGTAACTCAGCGGGTCAGGCAGCATCTGTGGAGAACATGGATAGGTGACGTTTCACAGAGTGCTGGAGTAACTCAGCGGGTCAGGCAGCATCTGTGGAGAACATGGATAGGTGACGTTTCACAGAGTGCTGGAGTAACTCAGCGGGTCAGGCAGCATCTGTGGAGAACATGGATAGGTGACGTTTCAGGACAGGACCCTTCTTCACACTGACTGTAGTCTAGTTTAGTTTAGAGATATAACGTGGAAACAGGCCCTTCGGCCCACCGAGTCCGCGCCGACCAGCAATCCCCGCACATTCAGGAGTGAACCCGGGTCTCTAGTGCTGTGAGGCAGCAGCTCTACCCGCTGCACCACCGTGATGCCCTTTCCAACCTGTCCTATTCCAAAGTGCAATTTTCAAATAGTTTCACCGAGTCGTACAGATGCAACTCATGACATCCTTCATCCTCTGCTGCCTCCCCTTTGGTTAGCTCATTCCTTTTTAAAGGATTAGACAGCGGTAGAGTTGCTGCCTCATGGTGCCTACCGCACCAGAGGCCAGGGTTCGATGCTGACTACGGGCGCTGTCTGTACGGAGTTGGCACGTTATCCCCGTGACCTGTGTGAGTTTTCTCCCACATACAGGTTTGTTGGTTACTTGGCTTGGTAGAAATGTAAACAAATTGTCCCTGCTGCGTGTACGATGTCTGTAATGTGGGGGGATCGCTGGTCAGCGCGGACTGGTGGGCCTGTTTCCCACCTGTATGTCTAAACCAAATGTCTTCTTATTTTCTCCTTAATTAATTTATCAGGCTGGTTACTGCTGGGAAGAGGATGCTCGGATTGCCAGAGGTTGAATAATATTAAATGTAATATGCCCAAAACACTGGAAATTTGGCTGTAGGGAGATATTTGCTAGTTCTACATCAAAAGCTGAATTACCAATGGAGAATCAGTAATATTGCATTTAATTTGTAGATTTCATTATCCTTCGCTAATAATGTTATTACGCATGGAACATTTTGCAATCGTTTCATAATTCCACATATTCCTTTGCCAGTAGTTTTAAGAGCCTAGAGTGTTTTATTATCATGTGTCCCAGATAGAACAATAACATTCTTACTGGCAGCAACACAACAGGATATGTAAACATATTACACAGTAAACAGGATAATTCACGAGAGAATAAAAGTTAAGTTTATGTATGTTATCGTCTGAGCCCTGCAAGAGTCACCCTCGGACTATCTTTGATCGGACTTCGCTGGCTTTACCTTGCACTAAACATTATTCCCTTTATCCTGTATCTGTACACTGTGGACGGCTCGATTGTAATCATGTATTGTCTTTCCACTGACTGGTTAGCAGGCAACAACAGCTTTTCACTGTACCTCGGTACACGTGACAATAAACTGAACTCAAACAATAAAGGGCCTGTCCCACTATACGTGTTCACCCAAGAGCTCACCCAAGTTAAAAAAATAAATCAAACTTGTGGTAAGTACGTAGAATGTACGTAGCGGGTACGTCGGAGCTCGGGGACGTCTCTTAGCGGCTCGTAACGCTAACGCAGGTACTCGGGAAACGCGGTAAGCTCGTGAAGTTTTTTCGACATGGTGGAAAATGTCCAGGAGAGCCCCTAGTACCTACGAGCGGCCATTACCGTAATTCTCCGAGTTGGAATCAGGGGAAACTCGGGAGAGCTCTTGAATTACCTCGTACAGTGGGACAGGCCCTTAACTCAAGGCCATGATAGTACAAGTTAACATACATAGTACAAACTCACGCAGTCGGATAGATTCTCGATTAGAACACAGACTCTAAGCACACAGGCTTGTTAATAACATGAAAAATGTTACACCCTGGCCTCAGTTCCACAGTCAATCAAAATCACGTAAAATATACCTTATTATATAATATATATTAATATTTTCTGTAGTTTGAAACAGACTTATTTTGCCTTGTTCTTTTATAATCGCCCCAGTTTTATATGGGCAGAAATTATAAATACAGCGGGTCCTTTCCAGCTGTCATTCTTCTATGAAATATATAATTTAAGTATAATATTTTAATGGTTTTCGTAGAATAGGAGCAAAGAGGTCCTTCTGCAGTTGTACAGAGCCCTAGTGAGACCACACCTGGAGTATTGTGTGCAGCTTTGGTCCCCTAATTTGAGGAAGGACATTCTTGCTATTGAGGGAGTGCAGCGTAGGTTTACAAGGTGAATTCCCGGGATGGCGGGACTGTCATATGCTGAGAGAATGGAGCGGCTGGGCTTGTACACTCTGGAGTTTAGAAGGATGAGAGGAGATCTCATTGAAACATATAAGATTGTTAAGGGTTTGGACACGCTAGAGGCAGGAAGCATGTTCCCGATGTTGGGGGAGTCCAGAACCAGGGGCCACAGTTTAAGAATAAGGGGTAAGCCATTTAGAACGGAGACGAGGAAGCTTTTTCTCACAGAGAGTGGTGCGTCTGTGGAATTCTCTGCCTCAGAGGGCGGTGGAGGCAGGTTCTCTGGATACTTTCAAGAGAGAGCTAGATAGGGCTCTTAAAGATAGCAGAGTCAGGGGAGAAGGCAGGAACGGGGTACTGATTGGGGATGATCAGCCATAATCACATTGAATGGCGGTGCTGGCTCGAAGGGCCGAGTGGCCTACTCCTGCACCTATTGTCTATTGTCTATTGTTTAATAAGACTGCATTTTACGTTTCAGCTGGTGGGAAGTGATCGGAATAACCTGTGAGTTCCAGTTATTCACTGAACCAAAGACAGACACAAAATACTGTAGTAACTCAGCGGGACATCTCTGGAGAGAAGGAATGGGCGACGTTTCAGGTCGAGACGCTTGTGGAGAACGTCAACCATTCCTTCTCTCCAGAGACGCTGCCTGTCCCGCTGAGTTACTCCAGCACTTTGTGTCTGACTTGGGTTTAAAGCAGCATCTGCTGTTCCTTTCGACACATCGACTGATCCAAGTTCCTGTAACGAGCTTTTACATTTTATTGGAGGCCGGTGCAGTCAGATTCACTGCGGTGACAAAACAATGTGTTGTATTAATTTAGATTTCTCGACAGCTGAATTATACAGAAAGCTGCACATGTTCTGTGGCTTTGTTCAGCTGTGACCCGTCATCCATCTTGTGAGTCTTGGATCATAACTGGATGAATATTGTAAAGACCAGATCCATCATCTTCAAACTCTGGGCTGCAATTTGATGTCACGAGGCTGTAATACTCACTGATGATAGACAATAGACAATAGACAATAGACAATAGGTGCAGGAGTAGGCCATTCGGCCCTTCGAGCCTGCACCGCCATTCAATATGATCATGGCTGATCATCCAACTCAGTATCCTGTACTCTCCTGGTACCCTGATCCCTTTAGCCACAAGGGCCACATCTAACTCCCTCTTACAATAGGTGCAGGAGTAGGCCATTCGGCCCATCGAGCCATGATCACATTGATGGCGGTGCTGGCTCAAGGGGCCGAATGGCCTACTCCTGCACCCATTGTCTATTGTCTGAAGAAGGGTTTCGGCCCGAAACGTTGCCTATTTCCTTCGCTCCTCACCCGCTGAGTTTCTCCAGCACTTTTGTCCACCGTCTATGGTCTATTGTCTATTGAGGCAGCAACTCTACCGCTGCACCACAGTGCTGTTCTATAGACACAAAACATTGGCGTAACTCAGCGGGACTGGCAGCATCTCTGGAGAGAAGGAACGGGTGACGTTTCGGGTCGAGACCCTTCTTCAGGCTGCGAGTCGGGGGCGAGGGAGACGCGGGGGATATGGAAGGGGTGAGGCGATCTCTACACAATGCATGGTTGGGGATTGGGAGTTACACAGCCCCACTGCAAACCAATGTTAAATAAAGAAAAGTCTGTGTTTAATTAACCTTCAGGCAAATGGTTTACAGGAACTCATTACCAATTACTCCACCGCTCGGCTGTGCTTGTGGGACCCGGCTTATTAATTCCTATTTTCTTTTGATATTTGTGAGATTAGCGTTGAGTGCATCTGATAAACTGCTCCTTTTACCGGATTCTTCATCTGACACCAGCTCCGCTGCCAGAGCCTCTGGAGCCCCATTACGGTTGCTTGCTGTGTCTCTCAAGTGCATGGAGCCCCTCTGTATAAATAAACCAACACACATTTACACCAACCTGATCTCTCCTTAGAGCAGCCTCACGGGTACGCCCAGCGGAGTCTGCACTCAGAGAGAAGTGGAGGAGAACAGACCCTTCATAGATTGCTATAGACTTCCGAGATATAGCGCGGAAACAGGCCCTTCGGCCCACCGAGTCCCTGCCGACCACCTCACCATTCCACCCCTCCCTCTCCCCAGACTGTCAGTCTGAAGAATGGCTTTCTTGATTAGTGCGGGTGTTGGGGGTTATGGGGACAAGGCAGGAGAATGGGGTTGAGAGGGAGAGATAGATCAGCCATGATTGAATGGCGGAGTAGACTTGATGGGCCGAATGGTCTAATTCTACTCCTATTCCTAACGTCACCCATTTCTTCTCTCCAGAGATGCTGCCTGACCCGCTGAGTTACTCCAGCATTTTGTGTTTCTCTTCAACCTATCCCTTGCAAGGGTTTATCGTGCCCCCACCTCCCAACTTTCTCCCCCCCCCCCCCCCTCGAATACGTCATCTAGAAACGTCTAGAACGGAGACAAGGAAACACTTTTTCTCACAGAGAGTGGTGAGTCTGTGGAATTCTCTGCCTCAGAGGGCGGTGGAGGCAGGTTCTCTGGATGCTTTCAAGAGAGAGCTAGATAGGGCTCTTAAAAATAGCGGAGTCAGGGGATATGGGGAGAAGGCAGGAACGGGGTACTGATTGGGGTTGATCAGCCATGATCACATATTTTATGCTGTGGATTATGTCTCTGGCCAGGTTCTTAGCTGAATGAAACTTGTAACCAACCCCCTCAGTATCTGGTATGTCATAAGTGATAGGATCAGAATTAGGCCATTCGGCCCATCAGGTCTACTCCACCATTCAATCGTGGCTGATCTATCTCTCCCTCCGAACCCCATTCTCCTGCCTTCTCCCCATAACCCCTGACACTGTGACTATATGTGCGTGACTAGGTATCTATGAGTGCATTTGCAATTCTTGCTACGTACATGATTCACAGGGTGTGTGAGAAAGAACTGCAGATGCTGGTTTAAATCAAAGGTAGGCACAACAATGCTGCAGTAACTCAGCGGGCCAGGCAGCATCTCTGGAGAGAAGGTGAAAAATTCTCTCCAGAGATGTAGATTTACAGGGAGTAGGTTGTGAATCAGGCACAGCTGAGCCTGGCCATTATTCCAACTTGTTTATTCATTTATTCCCTTTCAGTATATTACAAGTGCCAGGGACTTTGGCACAGAAGGACGAGAGAGTTATAGGGCATGTCAAGTGATGTGCCAACACTTAGCTGGTCGGGAACGCTGAATGAACGAGGCTTTGAGGACAGTAAGTAAATAAGTAAGTAAGTTTATTGGCCAAGTATTCACATACAAGGAATTTGCCTTGGTGCTCCGGCCACGAGTAACAACATGACATACAGTGACATTTATGACAGGAACACAGAATCAATTTAGAAATACTGCACGAAAACTGGCCCTTCATACCCCCGAGTCCGTGTCGACCTGCGATCCCCGCACACTAACACTATCCCACCCACACTGGGGGACAATTTACAATTTTTACCGAAGCCAATTTACCTACAAAGTGTGGGAGGAAACCGGAGCACCCGGAGAAAACCCACGCAGGTCGCGGGGAGAACGTGCAAACTCCGTAATGACAGCACCCGTAGTCGGGATTGAACCGGGGCCTCTTGCGTCCGCGTTGGTCTTCTGGAGCCGGGAGGTGCTCATCTGTAAGAAGAGAGAGAGCGGGGACAAGGTCAGAGTAGTGAGGCAGTCTTGGATACAGAGTGTTCTCTGTAAATATACTGTAGCACAAGGCGTGCACATTCCTCACGGAGCTGACATGTGGATGGAGCAGAGCCCTTCTCTCCTTCCCTCATCAGCACAGTCGTTATTAATGTCCACTGGTTAATAGCTCCCCGCCATTTACAAGCCTTTAGCACTCACTTAATAGGAGGCGAATTGATATTTGCTTCTGCCGTGTCACCGCTCCAGGCCCAGCTGCAGTTTCCTTTCATTGCCCAGCATCACTGATATTCTTCAATTGCTTCTCAACCCCCCATCTTTAGAAACATAGAAACATAGCTGCAGTAGGCCATTCGGCCCTTCTAGCCAGCACCACCATTCAATGTGATCATGGCTGATCATCCACAATCAGTATCCCGTTCCTGCCTTCTCACCATATCCACTGGCTCTGCTATCTTTAAGAGCCCTATCTAATTCTCTCTTGAACATTTTGTCCCACCAGCCCACTCAGTCACTATTTTTTTTTAGAATTATGACAATGCAGAGGATCGCTGTGTTAATGGAAAAATGATACATGGATAGGTGACGTTTCAGGCCAGGACTCTTCTTCAAACCCAACCCGAAACGTCACCTATACATGTTCTCCACAGATGCTGCCTGACCCACTGAGTTACTCCAGCACTCTGTGTCTTTCTTCAGTGTAAACCAGCATCTGCAGTTCTCTTTAATTAGAATCATAGAGAGATACAGTGTGGAAACAGGCCCTTCGGCCCAACTTGCCCACACCGGCCAACATGCCCCATCTGCACTAGTCCCACCTGCCTGCGTTTGGCCCATATTCCTCTAAACTTGTCCTATCCATGTGCTTGTCTCAATGTTTCTCCTAACGTTGGGATAGTCCCAGCTACCTCCTCCGGCAACTCATTCCAGACACTCACCACCACCCTTTGTGTGAAAAAGTTACCCCTCAGATTCCTATTGAATCTTTCCCCCTTCATCTTGAACTTATGTCCTCTGGCCCTCGATTCCCCTACTCTGGGCAAGAGACTCTGTGCATCTACCCGATCTATTCCTCTCATGATTTTACACACCTCTATAAGATCACCCCTTATCCTCCTGCGCTCCAAGGAATAGAGTCCCAGCCTGCTCAACCTCTCCCTATAGCTCACACCCTCGAGTCCCGGCAACATCCTCGTAAATCTTCCCTGAACCCTTCTCAGCTTGCTTGTGATCCTTAATTCTGGAGTCGGGCAACGCGGGTTGGTGTCTAAGGACCGATGCCGCACTCTATGCCCATTGCTGCCCATCTGTGGACAGCAGTGGGCAACATTTGTCCACTTAGATTGTCAGCTACTGACCACCCTGCCTCCACCGCCCTCCGTCAAACATGCAGGGCATCTCACTGGGCAGTTCTGCAGCTCCACTGAAGATGGTTGGGGAGAGAGATTCAAGATTCATGATTCAAGAGAGTTTATTGTCATGTGTCCCTGATAGGGCAATGAAATTCTTGCTTTGCTTCAGCACAACAGAACATAGTAGGCATTGACTACAGAACAGATCAGTGTGTCCATATACCATTATATACGTATATACACACATGAATAAATAAACTGATAAAGTGCAAATAACAGATAATGGGCTATTAATGTTCAGAGTTTTGTCCGAGCCAGGTTTAATAGCCTGATGGCTGTGGGGAAGTAGCTATTCCTGAACCTAGTTGTTGCAGTCATCAGGCTCCTGTATCTTCTACCTGAAGGTAGCAGGGAGATGAGTGTGTGGCCAGGATGGTGTGGGTCTTTGATGATACTGCCAGCCTTTTTGAGGCAGCGACTGCGATAGATCCCCTCGATGGAAGGGAGGTCAGAGCCGATGATGGACTGGGCAGTGTTTACTACTTTTTGTAGTCTTTTCCTCTCCAGGGCGCTCAAGTTGCCGAACCAAGCCACGATGCAACCGGTCAGCGGAGGTATAGTGAGGCCGCTGAATGTCGTGCTTGGGGGATCTCTGCGTGGAGCAGCAGGTCACACTCCCCTCACCTTCACCACTAACTCATTGCCAGCCGAGCTACGAGAAGGCAAACGTTTCCCAAAGCTGGCAGAGAGAGGTCGAGGGGCCTCTCTGTCCTTTAATGGCACCTTCCTTCCCTGGTGGGTTTGCTGTTGTGATCCTGGTTCTTGACGGGTAAAAGCCAGTCGGAGCCAATAAAACAATGATCGATCGACCAGAGGGAGATAGCTGACAGACTAAATCACCAGCTTACAGCCCAGCGCTGTGAACATTGATTTCTCCAGCTTCAAGTAAACCTTGCATCCCCTCTCTCCCCTCTCCCCCACCCTAGTTCTCTGACTAGTTTCACTGCCCTCTTGATTATTTTTTGCTGTCTGTGGAATTCTCTGCCACAGAAGGTAGTTGAGGCCAGTTCATTGGCTATATTTAAGAGGGAGTTAGATGTGGCCCTTGTGGCTAAAGGGATCAGGGGGTATGGAGAGAAGGGAGGGATGGGATACTGAGTTGGATGATCAGCCATGATCACAGTGAATGGCGGTGCAGGCTCGAAGGGCCGAATGGCCTACTCCTGCACCTATTGTCTATTGTCTGTTGCCATCAGATCATAAGATTATAAGATCATAAGTGATAGGTGCAGATTGAGTCCGAGTCGAGTTTCGACTAGTTTTGTTGTGGTCCTGGTGAGTTTTATTGTCTGTTTACACCAGGCCCCCAGCCAGCTGACAGTAGACTTCTCCTCTGCTCGCCGTTAGTTTTCTGTACTTCTTCATTCATATGTTCCATATCTCTCTATATCTCTCGTTTCCCTCTTCCCCCCCCCCCCACCCCCCCCCACAAATCTCCGTCTGAAGAAGGGTCTCGACCCGAAACGTCACCCATTCCTTCTCTCCAGAGATGCCCCCTGACCCGCTGAGTTACTCCAGCATTTTGTGTCTATTTTCAGACTAAATGGTTGCCAGGGTTACAAACAAGAGACACAAAAAAACCTTAGGTAGATAAAAATGCCGGAGAAACTCAGCGGGTGAGGCAGCATCTGTGGAGAGAAGGAATAGGTGACATTTTGGGTCGAGACCCTGCCTTCCTTTCCAAAGGAAGATGCTGGGTGCCTTCATGGTGAGGTTGGCATCTTGCGTGGAGAGGGTGGAGAATTCCCTGGAGGCTTTTGGCCACATTATTTGGCTTCACACTTGTCTCAGATTGCAGCCAGTTTCACCTCCAGCAGAGTTGAAGCCATCGCTCTGAACGCTCGTGAAAGATATTCGGAGTGATTTATTTGTATGGCTGTAGATTAGTATTCCAGCAGTACACGCTGATCGTTTGGTAGCTTTATTAATCTGGTTAATTAGTGTTTCCTCTGGGTTTATGGCAGGGCGATGCTGCATCAAACAACACTCGGTGGCCCATGGTGATGCAGGCATCTCAAGAGAATTAGTCTATTACAGGCACTGACGTCAGTGGATTGTCACTTGTGGAGCTGGTACAAATGCCGAATACAAAAAATGCTGGAGTAACTCAGCGGGACAGGCAGCATCTCTGGAGAAGAGGAATATGTGACTTTTCAGGTCTAGACCCTTCATCAGACTCAATAGGTGATGTTTCGGGTCGAGACCCTTCATCAGAGTGAGGAGTCTGATGAAGGGTCTCAACCCAAAGTGTCATCTATTCCTCTTCTCCAGAGATGCTGCCTGACCTGCTACTCCAGCATTGTGTGTCTATCTTGGATATGGTTACGTGTTGGAAGGAACTGCAGATGCAGTTTTAAACTGAAGAATGCTGGAGTAACTCAGCGGGACAGGCAGCATCTCTGGAGAGAAGGAATGGGTGACATTTCGGGCTGTGACCCTTCTTCAGACTGTCTATAGTTTCAGAGATACAGCGCGGGAACAGGCCCTCCGACCCATCGTGACCCACCTGGTTCCACACTGTATCTGAAAGAGTCGCAAATTAAGTTCGTTGACGGAAAGGAGTCCAGCTGGGTTTAAGACGTGCGTCTGGGATCGGCAATTATCATTGTAACAGTCATGTCTGAGAGACAGACGCCAGTCCATGCAGGATCAATCCAAACATCAGATGGATCTTCCTTAAACATTGGTCTAATTGGCAACGTTGCTGGGGTTAAGACACACACATCTAAATATACACACACTGAGCTTATCTTACTCTCTCGTTGATAGTTTCCAGTGGACTTTATTTACATCTTATAGAAACATATAAAATTATAAAAGGACTGGACAAGCTAGATGCAGGAAAAATGTTCCCAATGTTGGGCGAGTCCAGAACCAGGGGCCACAGTCTTAGAATAAAGGGGAGGTCATTTAAGGCTGAATGAGAAAAATCTTTTTCACCCAGAGAGTTGTGAATTTGTGGAATTCCCTGCCACAGAGGGCAGTGGAGGCCAAGTCACTGGATGGATTTAAGAGAGAGTTAGATAGAGCTCTAGGGGCTGGTGGAATCAAGGGATATGGGGAGAAGGCAGGCACGGGTTATTGATTGGGGACGATCAGCCATGATCACAATGAAGGGCGGTGCTGGCTCGAAGGGCCGAATGGCCTCCTCCTGCACCTATTTTCTATGTTTCTGTGTTTGCATATTCTGTCGTGCTGCTGCAAGTAAGAATTTCATTGTTAATCTGGGACTCATGACAACAAACACTCTTGGCTACTGACCAAATATACAAGAGTCTAGTTGAGTTTATTGTCCCGTGTATCGAGGTACAGTGAAAAGCTTTTTGTTGCGTGATTGCTAACCAGTCAGCGGAAAGACAGTACAAGATTATATAGTAATTTGCCTGGATAGAGTGGATGTGGAGAGGATGTTTCCACTAGTGGGAGAGTCTAGGACCAGAGGGCACAGCCTCAGAATAAAAGGGCCACACCTTTGGAATGGAGATGAGGAAGAATATCTTTAGTAAGAGGGTGGTGAATCTGCGGAATTCATTGCCACAGACGGCTGTGGAGACCAAGTCAGTGGATATTTTTAAGGCAGAGATAGATAGATTCTTGATTAGTACGGGTGTCAGGGGACATGAGGAGAAGGCAGGAGAATGGGGTTAGGAGGGAGAGATGGATCAGCCATGATTGAATGGCGGAGTAGACTTGATGGGCCGAATGGCCTAATTTTACGATTCCTTCTGATCTTATCTCCTGACCTTTCTTGGACTGGACTGCTGGTAGCATCTCCTCCAATGGTGTGTTCTCCCGTGACTATCATCGAACATGGAACGGTATAGTTGATGGGCCGAATGGCCTAATTCTGCTCCTTGAACTCATGAGCTTATGAATCTGAGTGATTTGATGAACAATAATGCATGCTGCCATAGGATTAGTTGGAAGCAGCTGGATTCCTGGCCAATATTAATCCCCTGATCCGCACTTGGAGGTGGACCATCTGGTCACTCTCTCGTTACACTTTGCACAACGCTGCTGTCTGGCTGTGTTGTCAATTAGCACCTGCAAACGTTTCCCGCTTTACCATAATGAATGTGAGTTGTCTTTCAAAGACGGACACCAAGTGCTGGAGTGACTCAGAGGATCAGGCAGCATCTACGGAGAAAAAAAGCTAGCTGACGTTTCGGGGTCGGGTCCCTCCTAGAGTAGAGAGTGGTGGAGAGGGGGGGGGGGAGGGGAGGTGGAGAGCTGGAGGCTTGAAAAGACCAAGAACAAAAAGGGCTTGCGACAAATGACCTCAGACAGGGAGGTGCCCTGGCAGGACCATTGTTGGCTGGTGAAGGTGTGATCTCATAAGAAAACCAAAGCGGTGAACTGTGGAACTGGTTAAATGACTGGGGAGGAGGAAGGGGGGGGGGGGGGGGCTATGGAGGGGAGGGGAGAGTGGGGTAGAGAGGGAAAGATAGGTCAGCCATGATTGAATGGTGGAGTTGCCTAAATTCTGCTCCTAGAACCTATGAACTTATATTTAGGGACAATAGACAACAGGTGCAGGAGTAGGCCATTCGGCCCTTCGAGCCAGCACCGCCATGGCTGATCATCCACAATCAGTACCCCGTTCCTGCCTCCCCCCCATATCCCCTGACTCCGCTATCTTCAAGAGCCCTATCTAGCTCTCTCTTGAAAGTATCCAGAGAACCTGCCTCCACCGCCCTCTGAGGCAGAGAATTCCACAGACTCACAACCCTCTGTGTGAAAAAGCTTTTCCTCATCTCCGTTCTAAACGGCTTACCCCTTATTCTCAAACTGTGTGCTGTCTGACATGAAATGAAGGATTTAAATAAGGAGACACAAGAAACTGTAGATGCTGGAATCTTAAACGAAGAGTGAAATGCTGGAGAAACTCAGCTAATTCTAATTTAAATGCAGAACCCAAAGCACTGGAGGAGCTCAGTGGGTCAGACACATCTGTGGGGGGTTTCAGGTATGGACCCTTCTCCAGTCTTTACATCTCTGATTGGAGCTGCCTACATTGAAGACGTTCCCTGAGACTGAGGAAGGGTCCTGACCTGAAACGCCTGTCTGTCCATTCCCCCCACAGATGCAGCTGGACCCTCTGGGATCCTCCAGAGCTTCGTGTTTTGCATTTAAAGTCGAGTTAGTTTGGAGGGATATGGACCGAATGCTGGCAGTTGGGGCTAGTGTAGCTGGGACACGTTGGCCAGTGCGGGCAAGTTGGGCCCAATGGCCTGTTTCCACACTGTATCACTCTATGACTCGATGACTCTCGAAAGCAAATAGCCCAACTCTTTGAACGGAGGCAACAACTTATGCCCCTGTCCCACTTCGGAAACCTCTGGAGACTTTGCGCCCCACCCAAGGTTTCCGTGCGGTTCCCGGAGGCTTTTTGTCAGTCTCCCTACCTGCTTCCACTACCTGCAACCTCCGGCAACCTCCTGCAACCTCCGGGGACCGCACGAAAACCTTGGGTGGGGCGCAAAGTCTCCAGAGGTTTCCGTTCAGGTTTCCTAAGTGGGACAGGGGCATTAGTGTGGAGACTTGAAGATATTCTGGCTGGGGGCACAACCACAGTTGGCTTCTGTGAATTGTAACCTATCCCGAGTGAGCAGGGTGGAACTAGTGTACGGGTGGTGGAAGATGGACACAAAATGCTGGAGTAACTCAGCGGGACAGGCAGCATCTCTGGAGAGAAGGAATGGGTGATGTTTCAGGTCAAGACCCTTCTTCAGACTGAGAGTCAGGGCAGAAGGAAATGACAGATACGGAAGGGTAAGATGTGAAAACGAGAGATCAAAGGGGATGTAGGCAGGGGCGATGGGTTACAGAGTTACTCCAGCATTTTGTGTATGTCTTTGATTCCTCTCATTCTTGATAACTGGACTCCCTCCAACATTTGATGTAACTCTCTAATGGCCCTCTCTAATGTCACCCCACAGCCTCCTGCACTCCAAGTAATACTCTGCCCTAATGCTCAGGCCCTCAAGTCCTGGCAACATTCTCGTACAGCTTCTCTGCTTCCTTTCCTATTTAATCCCATGCAAATGCAGTCAGCAAATATTAACTCACCGGCTTTCACTTGATTAACTAACTGTCCATATCTTGCCCTTTAAGTGTTTATCATAAAAAAACCAACGTAATTAAAATGATCGGAAGGAACACACACAGAGACTGCAGATGCTCTGGAGCCTTGAATTAAAAAAGAACAAAGTGCTGGAGGAACTCAGCGGGTCAGGCAGCATCTCGGTGGCAATGGGCAGGTGACATTTTAGATCAGACTGATCATTCTGAAGAAGAGTCCCTTCCCGAGACATCGTCTGCCCATTTCCCTCCACAGATGCTGCCTGACCCATTGAGTTCCTCCAGCTTTAGACTTAGAAACGTAGACAATAGGTGCAGGAACAGGCCATTCGGCCCTTCGAGCCAGCACCGCCATTCAATATGATCATGGTTGATCGCCAGGAATTAGTACCCCGTTCCTGCTTTTGCCCCATATCTTTTGATTCCGTTAGCGCTAAGAGCTATATCGAACTTTCTCTTGAATACATCCACACTTAAGAGATACTGTACGGAAACAGGCCCTTCGGCCCACCAAGTCCGTGCCAACCAGCGATCCCTGTACACTAATATTTTCCTATACACTAGGGGCAATTTATATAATTTTACTAAATCCAATTAATCTACAAACCTGCACATCCCTGGAGTGTGGGAGGAAGCCGGAGCACCCGGAGAAAACCCACGTGGTCACGGGGAGAACGTACAAACTCCGTGCAGACAGCACCCGTAGTCAGGATCGAACCCTGGTCTCTGGCGCTGTGAGGCAGCAACTCTACCGCTGCGCCACCGTGCTGCAGTGTGTTTGGGGTCAGACTGATCAGTCTGGAGAAGAGTCCTGGCCTGAAACGTCATCAGTCCATTTCCCTCCAGAGATGTTGTCTGTTCCATTGAGTTCAGTAGGAGCAGAATTAGGCCATTCGCCCCATCTAGTCTACTCCGCCATTCAATCATGCCTGCTCTATCCTTCCCTCTCAACCCCATTCTCCTGCTTTCTCCCCATAACCCCGACCCCCGTACTAGTCTGTGGAATTCTAGTAGGGGAGTAGGCCATTTGGCCCTTCGAGCCAGCACCGCCATTCAATGTGATCATGGCTGATCGTCCCCAATCAGTACCCCGTTCCTGCCTTCTCCCCATATCCCCTGACTCCGCTATTTTTAAGAGCCCTATCTAACTCTCTCTTGAAAGCATCCAGAGAACCGGCCTCCACCGCCCTCTGAGGCAGATAATTCCACAGACTCACCACTCTCTGTGAGAAAAAGTGTTTCCTCGTCTACGTTCTAAATGGCTTACCCCTTATTCTTAAACTGTGGCCCCTGGTTCTGGACCCTTCTTCGACTTCTTCGAAGGAATAGGTGACGTTGCCTATTTCCTTCGCTCCATGCAAAGAGTTGAACAATCTCCACTATAGGAAATAGGCAACGTTTCGGGCCGAAACCCTTTGGGTTTCGTCCCGAAACGTCGCCTATTTCCTTCGCTCCACAGACTCTGCCTCACCCGCTGAGTTCCTCCAGCATTTTTGTCTACCTTCGATTTTCCAGCACCTGCAGTTCCTTCTTAAACAGAAAATAGTGTGTGTTTTCACTGAGACTAATGACTGATGGAGGTTGAAGGGTTTAATGCGACATGGAACTAAGACCGTGGTTCCCGGCAGCATGCAACATGCAAGGGCCGCCCGCGGGCACTTGGACAGCCAGGAGATTTTTTTTCTCAGTCGCCCAGTCCAGCTGCTCAGATCAATCCAGCATTGATTTTCATGAAATGAATAGATAGCAGAACTGAGGGTTGAGCAGCCTGCGGCAATAGCAATTTTCCAAGAGTACTTTAGCAAATAAATGGGACTTCTGACATTTGAAAGTGAGGACTCCAGATAATCGTCTGTCCCAGAAAACTCAGGGATCATAGATAGTCCCGTAAATAATCTCACATCTTCTGATCATCTCTGTTCAGTGCTGAGAATCCCACCCTGACACACCTTGTACCTACACTTTGTTCACTTATTCATCTTTGGTTCAATTTACTCCCTTCCACTGACTCCATCTACACCTCACGCTGCCTCGGCAAGGCCAGCAGCATCATAGACAATAATTGACAATGGACAATAGGTGCAGGAGCAGGCCATTCGGCCCTTCGAGGCAGGTTCTCTGGATGCTTTCAAGAGAGAGCTAGATAGGGCTCTTAAAAATAGCAGATTAATCTTTCCTTCTTAACCACATTTTCCTGCCTTCTCCACGTAGAAATATAGAAACATAGACAATAGGCGCAGGAGTAGGCCATTCGGCCCTTCCAGCCAGCACCACCATATAATATGATCATGGGTGATCATCTAGAATTGGCTGGTGTGGGCAAGTTGGGCTGAAGGGCCTGTTTCCATTTGATGACTCTGTGGCATTCTCTGCCTCAGAGGGCGGTGGAGGCAGGTTCTCTGGCGGGACTGTCATATGCTGAGAGAATGGAGCGGCTGGGCTTGTACACTCTGGAGTTTAGAAGGATGAGAGGGTATCTCATTGAAACATATAAGATTGTTAAGGGTTTGGACACGCTAGAGGCAGGAAGCATGTTCCCGATGTTGGGGGAGTCCAGAACCAGGGGCCACAGTTTAAGAATAAGGGGTAAGCCATTTAGAACGTTCTAATAAGGGGTAAGCCATTTAGAACGGAGGGCGGTGGAGGCAGGTTCTCTGGATACTTTCAAGAGAGAGCTAGATAGGGCTCTTAAAGATAGTGGAGTCAGGGGAGAAGGCAGGAACAGGGTACTGATTGGGGATGATCAGCCATGATCACATTGAATGGCGATGCTGGCTCGATGGGCCGAATGGCCTACTCCTGCACCTATTGTCTATTGAAAGCAATTGAGAATGTGAATTTGGTGAACCATTCTATCTTGTCCTTCTGATCTGCGGCAAGTGCTGGCCATGGTTTTGCCCGAGAAGTTCTTTGTCTGGATGGCTCCATTTTAGGAAAGGCAGCATTGGAAGGTTTTTTTCCAAAGCCAAAGTAACCTACAAACCTGCGCGTCTTTGGAGTGTGGGGGGAAATCGGAGCACCCGGAGAAAACCCACGCCGGTCATGGGGTGAACGTGCAAACTCCGTACAGACAGCGCCCGTAGTCGGGATCGAACCCGGGACTCTGGCGCTGTGAGGCAGCAGCTCTACCCGCTGCACCACCATGACGCCCATTTGTGGATCTTTTTCAGACATGGAATTAAATCCAAATTTAGAGCGAGTTCACCGCTGACTTTGTCACCTTGAAGCAATTCTCCAATAATTATCCTGCCTCTCATTAGCTGAAAGGTGGTAATTTTGATTTGAGTTCCTGCAATTATTTCCTTATTTTAGCTGGTGAGTGCAAACCTCAGCATCTCACCGTGGGCTCATAGCGGTAATAAGCAGATATTGAGAGGCAATAATTCACATCAGTGTCATTTACCTGATTATTCTTGGCCACATAGACCTTGCAGCCACTTGGTAAGTGATCGGCTGACATGCTTCAGATGTGCCATTATCCTGCAGGAATTCAGAGCATCCTGTCTTATTTAGAGCAATGAATACAAAATAAATCACCGATAATGTCCCTCGCAAACTTTGCAATCTACGCGTGAGAGGTAATCAGTCGGGCGGGCACGCTGGTGCAGCGGGTAGAGCTGCTGCCTCACGGCGCCAGAGACACGGGTTCGATCCCGACTACGGGTGCTGTCTGTACGGAGTTTTCGCATTCTCCCTGTGACCTGCGTGGGTTTTCTCCGGGTGCTCCGGTTTCCTCCCACACTCCAAAGACGCGCAGGTTTGTAGGTTCATTGGCTTGGTGTAAATGTAAATTGTCCCCAGTGTGTGTATGATATTGTTAGTGTGCGGGGATCGCTGGTCGGCACGGACTCGGTGGGCCGAAGGGCTTGTTTCTGCTGCGCTGTAACTAAAGTCTAATATCTAAAGTAAAGTCTAAACGATGCTGGCATTTAGTTTTGCTGGGACTATCGCAACGTTGAAGAAACATTTAGACAGGTACGTGGATCGGACAGGTTTAGAGGGATGTGGGCCAAATGCAGGCAGGTGGGACTAGTGTAGCTGGGACATTGTTGGCCAAAGGGCCTGTTGCCTCTAAAAGGCTGTTGCCTCATAGCCTGATACGTTGCATCACTCTGACTATGACTAAGTCAATCACGGCAGATGAATCTTTCCTTCTTAACCCCATTTTCCTGCCTTCTCCACGTAGAAATATAGAAACATAGACAAAATGTGCAGGAGTAGGCCATTCGGCCCTTCCAGCCAGCACCGCCATTCAATATGATCATGGCTGATCATCCGCATAGGTCGGTGTGGGCAAGTTGGGCTGAAGGGCCTTTTTCCACACTCTATCACTCTATGACTCAATGACTGTGGAATTCTCTGCCTCAGAGGGCAGTGGAGGCGGGTTCACTGGATACTTTCAAGAGAGAGCTAGATAGGGCTCTTAAAGATAGCGGAGTCAGGGGATATGGGGAGAAGGCAGGAACGGGTACTGATTGGGGATGATCAGCCATGGTCACAGTGAATGGCGGTGCTGGCTCGAAGGGCCAAATGGCCTACTCCCCTACTCAGTTTCAGTTCATGTGTACTGAGGTACAGTGAGAAGCTTTTGTTGCCTGCTAACCAGTCAGCAGAAAGACAATACATGATTATAATCGAGCCCATTCCTTCTCTCCAGAGGTGCTGCCTGTCCCGCTGAGTTATGCCCCTGTCCCACTTAGGACACCTCTGGAGACTTTGCGCCCCACCCAAGGTTTCCGTGCGGTTCCCGGAGGTTGCAGGTGGTTGCCGGAGGTTGCAGGTAGTGGAAGCAGGTAGGGAGACTGACAAAAACCTCCGGGAACCGCACGGAAACCTTGGGTGGGGCGCAAAGTCTCCAGAGGTTTCCGTTCAGGTTTCCTAAGTGGGACAGGGACATAATTCTATGCCGACCGTTATAGCATAATTGCTGCAAAAACCCATGGACTTTAACCCAATTACCAGCAAAACCTATCCCACTGTAGGTGGTCCTGATAGAAATAGAATCATAGTGATACAGTGTGGAAACAGGCCCTTCGGCCCAACTTGCCCAAACTGGCCAACGTGTCCCATCTATACTAGTCCCACCTGCCTCCCTCTAAACCTGTATTATCCATGTGGAAACATAGAAAATAAGTGCAGGAGGAGGCCATTCGGCCCTTCGAGCCAGCACCGCTATTCATTGTGATCATGGCTGATTGTCCCCAATCAATAACCCGTGCCTGCCTTCTCCCCATGTACCTGTCTAACTGTTTCTTAAACGTTGGGATAGTCCCTGCCTCAACTACCTCCTTTTACACAGAGGCTGCCTCAACTATCACTTTTTTACACAGAGGGTGGTGGGTGTATGGAAGGAGCAGCTCGTTCCATACACCCACCACCCTCTGTTTAAAAAAGTCACCCCTCAGGTTCCTCTGAAATCTTTCCCCCGTATTAAGTAAGTGAGATCGGGTTGTTGCTTAGCGATGAGAGAGCTGCTGGCTTCTCACTTCTATCTGTCGAGGAGCCACTGTACAAAAATGTCTGTGCTGTTAAAGGGAGCTGACCTGCAGAGAATATGTGATTGGATTAAGAATGCAATTGGCATTCAGTTTCCATCTGCGCCCATCGGTACAAAGGTGGCCGTAAGTTGAGAACGTCTCTCTCAGCTCATGCACCTGCCTTGAAATCTGTGTCGGGAAAGGGCGGTGAATCTGTGGATCGATCACCCCTCATCCTCCTGCGCTCCAAGGAATAGAGACCCAGCCTACTCAACCTCTCCCTATAGCTCACACCCTCTAGTCCTAGCAACATCCTCTGTAAGGTCCAGAACCAGGGGCCACACAGTTTAAGAATAAGGAGTTAGCCATTTAGAACGGAGACGAGGAAACACTTTTTCTCACAGAGCGTGGTGAGTCTGTGGAATTCTCTGCCTCAGAGGGCAGTGGAGGCCGGTTCTCTGGATGCTTGCAAGAGGGAGCTAGATAGGGGTCTTAAAAATAGCGGAGTCAGGGGTTATGGGGATAAGGCAGGAATGGGGTACTGATTGGGGATGATCAGCCATGATCAAATTGAATGATGGTGCTGACTCGAAGGGCCGAATGGCCTACTCCTGCACCTATTGTCTATTGTCTAATAAATATTCTCTGTACCCTTTCCAACTTGACAACATTGCAGGAGGCCTGAAAAATCTCTTTAGTCAGAGGGTGGTGAATCTGTGGAATTCATCGCCACAGACGGCTGTGGAGGCCAAGCTTACCGAATAGTGAAAGGCTTGGATAGAGTGGATGTGGAGAGGATGTTTCCACTAGTGGGAGAGTCCAGGACTAGAGGTCACAGCCTCAGAATTAAAGGACGTTCTTTTAGGAAGGAGATGAGGAGGAATTTCTTTAGTCAGAGGGTGGTGAATCTGTGGAATTCTTTGCCACAGACGGCTGTGGAGGCCACGTCAGTGGATATTTCTAAAGCAGAGATAGCTAAATTCTTGATTACTAAGGGTGTCAGAGGTTATGGGGAGAAGGCAGGAGAATGGGGTTAGGAGGGAGAGATGTAGCCAGGACTAGAGGGTGCGAGCTACAGGGAGAGGTTGGAGCAGGCTGGGACTTTATTCCTTGGAGCGCAGGAGGATGAGGGGAGATCTTATAGAGGTGTATAAGATCATGAGAGGAATAGATCGGGTAGACGCACAGAGTCTCTTGCCCAGAGTAGGGGAATCGAGGACCAGAGGACAGAGGTTTAAGGTGAGGGAGGAATGATTTTATAGGAACCTGAGGGGTAACTTTTTCACACAAAGGGTGGTGGGTGTATGGAACGAGCTGCCGGAGAAGGTAGTTGAGGCTGGGACTATCGCAATGCTTAAGAAGCAATTAGACAGGTACATGGATAGGACAGGTTTAGAGGGATATGGACCAAATGCAGGCAGGTGGGACAAGTGTAGATGGTATGGGCAAGTTGGGCCGAAGGGCCTGTTTCCATGCTGTTTCTCTAAAGTCTAAAGGGGGTTTACTTATTCACCTTGTCTAGTGGAGCTAGCTACATATTAATTGAGAAAAGATTTCAGAACACATTTATCAAATTGCACCCTGTCCAAGCCCTTTGCACTATGGCAGGGTGGAGCAGCAGTAGAAATCCTGCCTTACAGCGCCAGACACCCAGGTTCGATCCTGGCTGTCCCAGTTAATATTTGGGAAGATCGAATCCACCGCCATCACAACTTTAGTGAGATAAAGAATGTCCTAATTCACTGTGGCAACCATGGTGTTAGAACAGAGTTTGTACAAGGAGGCTCAAATCTTCTCTTGCTCCTGCTTGGCTCTTAGTTTCGTGCAGGAAGGAACTGCAGGCGCTGGTTTAAACCACAGATAGATAGACACAAAAAGCTGGAGTAACTCAGTGGGTCAGGCAGCATCTATAGAGCGAAGGAATAGGTGACGTTTCGGGTTGGGACCCATCTTCAGAAGACCCTTCTTCTCGAGCTGAAATGCCACCCATTCCTTCTCTCCAGAGATGCTGCCTGACCCACTGAGTTAAGGGCCTGTCCCACTTACACCACCTAATTCACGCCATTTTTCATCAGGCTAGAAAAACTCCCCGACCTACTTGATGCCACGAGTACCTACGACTAGCATCACAACCTACCTACGACCTCGTGACGACCCTGCTGCGAGTATGAGTCAAGGGCAAACTCGACAGAGGTCATGAATTAGTGGGACTGGCCCTTTGGTGTAGCATTGTGTGTCTGTCTTAGCTCTTAGTTTCACAGAAATCTGATTTGTTATTCCTGGGAAGAGCTGGTACCGTGGGGAGAGGAGTGGAGAAGATTAATAGGCTGATCTTGCCTGGTGCGTGTGTTGGGACCGTCACCTGCGGCAAGGCAAGGCAGGGTGTGTTGCCAGGAGCGGGCAAGGGAACAATTCATAACTGCAACGAGTAAGCACAACCTGTTTCATTTAGCCAGCGGCATCAAGCTGCAAACTAAATCCTACACCGAGAATCACTCTACGTGTGTTGGAAGGAACTGCAGATGCTGGTTAAACCGAAGACAGACACAAGAAGGGTCTCGACCCGAAACATCACCCATTCCTTCTCTCCAGAGATGCTGCCTGTCCCGCTGAGTTACTTCATGTCTGCCGTGAATAATTCCAGTCTGAGCTGCATTCAGGACTGAACCCAGGCAAGTTCCAGAACCAGGGGACCACTACCACGGCTACTTTCATTAAACATTAGAGGCACGGGCAGCAGGGTGGTGCAGCGGTAGAGTTGCTGCCTCACACAGTGCCAGAGACCCGGGTTCGATCCTGACTACGGGTGCTATCTGTACGGAGTTTGTACGCCCAATCATCTCAATGATGCTGGCATGAAGAGGCTTAGTTTTAGTTTTTTAGTTATTGACAATAGACAATAGGTGCAGGAGTAGGCCATTCGACCCTTCGAACCAGCACCGCCATTCAATGTGATCATGGCTGATCATCCCCAATCAGTACCCCGTTCCTGCCTTCTCCCCATATCCCCTGACTCCGCTATTTTTAAGAGCCCTATCTAGCTCTCTCTTGAAAGCATCCAGAGAACCGGCCTCCACCGCCCTCTGAGGCAGAGAATTCCACAGACTCACCACTCTCTGTGAGAAAAAGTGTTTCCTCGTCTCCGTTCTAAATGGCTTACCCCTTATTCTTAAACTGTGGCCCCTGGTTCTGGACGGCCCCAACATCGGGAACATGTTTCCTGCCTCTAGCATGTCCAAGCCCTTAACAATCTTGTATGTTTCAATGAGATACCCTCTCATCCTTCTAAACTCCAAACAAGCCCAGCTGCTCCATTCTCTCAGCATATGACAGTCCCGCCATCCCGGGAATTAACCTTGTAAACTTTTAGAGAAACAGCATGGAAACAGGCCCTTCGGCCCACCCCACCGAGTCCGCGCCGACCAGTGATCCCCGCACACTAACACTATCCTGCACACACTAGGGATAATCTCTTACACTTATACCAGTTACTCTACAAGCCTGTACGTCTTTAGAGTGCGGGAGGAAACCAAGGATCTCGGTGGAACCCACTAAGTCACGGGAAGAACGTGCAAACTCCACACAGACAGCACCCGTGGTCAGGATGGAACCCGGGACTCTGGCGCTGTGAGGCAGCAACTCTACTGCTGCGCCACCGTGCCACCCAAGCCCGTTGCAACGAGGTGCCAGGAGAGGCCATGATTTATTGTCACATCCACTGCCTTGTTTTCTGAAGCTGTTTTCTGTAAAAACAAAGAAAACTTGGCCTGCTTCATCACTTTCTCATGCTGATGAGCCGTAGCTAATTGTTCATGTTTTATACAAACTTGTGGCAGCAGCTAATGAGCTGAGAATGCCTGCCTATCATACAAGCCTTACCCTTCACTAGATCAGTACAATACAGGAGCAGGCTCATCAGCCCACAATGTCTGTGACAACATGATGCCCAGATTCATCACGGGGCTGTCCCACTGTACGAGCTCATTCAAGATTTCTCCCGAGTTTCCCCTGATTCCAACTCGGAGATTTACGGTAATGGCCGCCCGTGGGTACTCGGGGCTCTCGTGGACATTTTTCAACATGGTGAAAATTCTTCACGAGTCTTCACGAGCTTACCGCGTTTCCCCGAGTACCTGCCGTTAGCGTTACGAGCCGCTAAGAGACGTCCCCGAGCTCCGACGTACCCGCTACGTACATTCTACGTACTTACCACGAGTTTGATTTTTTTAATTTCGTACAGTGGGACAGCCCCTTCAGGCTGAAGAAGGGTCTCGACCCGAAACGTCGCCCATTCCTTTTCTCCAGAGATGCTGCCTGACCCGCTGAGTTACTCCAGCACTTTGTGCCTACCTTCGATTTAAACCAGCATCTGCAGTTCCTTCCTACACATGATGCCAAGATAAACTAAACTCATCTGAATCATCCAGAGAGCAGTACTGAAAGAGAACACAACACATGATAGGGTTTAACATGAACACCCCACACAGTGGGGTCAACGTTTCCCACTTAATTGTTGATTTGGGATTAAGAGACAAATGGAACTCAGGACTCCACCCTTGGTCAGGATGGAACCCGGGTCTCTGGCGCTGTGAGGCAGCAGCTCTACCCGTGTCGGGAATGGGTGGGAAAGTGGGAAAACATCGGACTAGTGTGAATGGGTGGCCGCTGGTCGGCGCGGACTCGGTGGGCCGAAGGGACTGTCCATCCATGCTGTCTCTCCGAACCAACGAAAAACTAAAAGGCAAAATGGACTGAACAAAACTCACTCCCACACCAACACTTGAAGATGTTGTAGAGACACATCAGAGAATAAGTCAGGGAAGGTTGATGTAAGGATTCAGATCAGTCGCTTTGCTTCCTGACACTCGATAGTGGCTTCTACAGTTTTCAATGTGCAGGGTTGTCATGGCAATGCAAATGTTCAGAATAAGTGTGTATTCAAGAGTTGCATCCCAATCTTGAATTTGCAGAAAAATAGATATTACGTTTTCCCATTCTGTGTCTGCAGTGTGGCCTTTTGAAATAAGTCCCACGGGATTAAAGACACCTAGCATGAAAAACAGTCAGTGTGTGTGTGTGTGTGTGTGTGTGTGTGTGTGTGTGTGTGTGTGTGTGTGTGTGTGTGTGTGTGTGTGTGTGTGTGTGTATGTGTATGTGTATGAGTGTGTGTGTGTGTGTGTATATGTGTGTGTGTGTTTGTGTGTGTGTGTGTGTGTGTGTGTGTGTGTGTGTGTGTGTGTGTGTGTGTGTGTGTGTGTATGTGTGTGTGTGTGTGTGTGTGTGTGTGTGTGTGTGTGTGTTATGTTGCACGTGTTGTGTTTATGTGCATGTGTGTGTTTGTGGTGTGTGTGTGTGTGTGTGTGTGTGTGTGTGTGTGTGTGTGTGTGTGTGTGTGTGTGTGTGTGTGTGTGTGTGGAACAGGAGGTAGTTGAGCTTTTAGTTTCATTTAGAGATACAGCACGGAAACAGGCCCTTCGGCCCACAGAGTCCGTGCTGACCAGCGATCCCCGCACACTAACACTACCCTACACACACTAGGGACAATTGACAATTACACAAAGTAAATTAACCTACAAACCTGTACGTCTTTGGAGTGTGGGAGTAACCCAGACCGGCCAACATGCCCACTCTACACTAGTCCCACCTGCCCACACCGGCCAACATGCCCACTCTACACTAGTCCCACCTGCCCACACCAGCCAACATGCCCACTCTACACTAGTCCCACCTGCCCACACCGGCCAACATGCCCACTCTATACTAGTCCCACCTGCCTGCATTTGGCCCATATCCCTCTAAACCTGTCCTGTGCATGCACCTGTCCAGATGTCATCCATGTTAGTATAACAGCACCTGCCCAACCACATGCTCTGGCAGCTCGTTCAATACAACCAACCCCCTTTGTGTATAAAAGTCACCCTTTATGTTACTATTAAATCTTTCCCACCTCACCTTAAATCTATGTCCCCTGTTTCTCGATTCCCCTACTCTGGGTAAAAGACTCTGTGTGCGTTTACCCGACCTATTGCGTTCATAATGTTATAATGGCGTGCATGACCCCATTGGATAGCTCGGACATGTAGATTTCTATCTTATTATCAGAGTTATTAATAAATAACCCGTGGCCCCAACAGGTCCGTGGATGGGTGATGGACGGGAACAAGACGACCAATTTCAGCTTCTGCTCAT
The DNA here is from genome assembly GCF_010909765.2 of Amblyraja radiata. Classification (NCBI taxonomy): domain Eukaryota; kingdom Metazoa; phylum Chordata; class Chondrichthyes; order Rajiformes; family Rajidae; genus Amblyraja; species Amblyraja radiata. The sequence goes on along the minus strand of NC_045986.1, from coordinate 30,051,978 downwards.
TCTCACCACCCTCCCTACTCATGGCGTGGTGGCGCAGCGGTAGAGTTGCTGCCTCACAGCGCCGGAGACCCGGGTTCGAATCCTGACCATGGGTGTCGTCTGTACAGAGTTTGTACGTTCTCCCCGTGACCCGCGTGGGTTTTCTCCGGGATCTTCGGTTTCCTCCCACACTCCAAAGACGTGCAGGTTGGTGGGTTAATACAAAGTCCTCAGTGTGCGTAAGATAGTGTTGGGGATTGCTGCTTGGTGCAGGTGCAGTTCCTGGCTTGTATCTCCAAACTAAACCATACTACCTCTTCCCCTCACCCTGATTCCCAGCCAGTAATAAGCTGCTTTCGATTCTGCGAGCTTCAACGTTTTGAGTCTAGCTAGCAGTCTCTTCAGGGACTTTACCCAGAGCAGTAAGGCTGGAGTTACGTGAATGGAATACAAATTCAAGCTGGTTGATTCAATTAAAGAGAAAAATTTCTATCAAACACACATTAGTGCAAATTACAGCAGATGTTTGTAGGTGAATTAAATAGCTTGTCCTCTCCTGATGATCGCAGATGCAGAACAACGGGAATGGATGGTAATTCCGACAGGTTGATTTTTGGGATGTTTCGGTTTTTCCGTGAGTGGAGACATTTTTTCAATTTAGTTTGGAGATACAAAGCGGAAACGGCTTTTCGGCCCATCGAGTCCGTGCCGACCAGCGATCCCCGCACACTAACACTATCCTACACACACTAGGGGCAATTTTACATTTACACCAAAGCCAATTAACCTACAAACCTGCACGTCTTTGGAGGGTGGGAGGAAACCGGAGCACCCGGAGAAAACCCACGCAGGTCACGGGGGGGACGTACAAACCCAGGAGTCGTGATCAAAGTCGCCGTCTCTGGCACTGTTGCAGCAACTCTAACGCTGAGCCCCACAAATTCTCCTGTATTTTGGCAGGATTCAAAATGCTGTCAAAAAGTCAACAAAGAATGCTCAATCTCTGCCACACACCAAACGCCAGCCCTGTCCGTCCAATTCTTTAATCCCAGCAATCAGAAGCAATGAGGTAAAGCTTTCCACTGTACCTCAGTCTGTAAACTCAACTCAAGATGCTGGCAAGGCGATTTCCTTTTGCAAAGCTACAGGGGGTAAAACACTCCTGACGGAGTCACTGGTACACAGGGCGGCACGCTGGCGCAGCGGGTAGAGCTGCTGCCTTACAGCGCCAGAGACCGGGGTTCAATCCTGACCTCGGGTGCTGTCTGTGCGGAGTTTGCACTTTCTCCCTGTGACTGCGTGGGCGCTCCGGTTTCCTCCCACATCCCAAATGACGTGCGGGTTTGTCCCTCAGCTAATTAGCCCTCTGTAAATAGTCCCTGGCGTGCAGGGAGTGGATGAGAGAGCGGGATAGCATTGAACACGGTGGGCCGAAGGGCCTGTTTCAACGCTGTACCTCTTAAACTGAACCAGACCAGTGTGAGAGGGTGACCAATGGACTCAGTGGGCCGAAGGGCCTGTTTCCATACTGTATCTCTAATTCTAATCTGGGGCGGTCCATGGTGGAGCAGCGATAGACTCGCTGCCTTACAGCGAATGCAGCGCCGGAGACCCGGGTTCGATCCTGACTACGGGCGCTGTCTGTACGGAGTTTGTACGTTCTCCCCGTGACCTGCGTGGGTTTTCTACGAGATCTTCGGTTTCCTCCCACACTCCAAAGACGTGCAGGTTTGTAGGTTAACTGGCTTGGTATAAATGTAAATTGTCCCTAGTGGGTGTAGGATGGTGTTGATGTGCGGGGATCGCTGGTCGGCGCGGACCCGGTGGGCCGAAGGGCCTGTTTCCGCGCTGTATCTGAACTAAACTAAAGGGACAGGGATGAAAGTAAATGACATTTCTTCGCAGAAGGTTGTCGCTGTAGATTTACCGCAGTTGTGTTGATCCTCTCTCACGTGTGGCAGATGCATGAAGTCATTGAAAGTAGGCCTCTGCACCATCAGCATGAGGCATAGAGAGCGCTTGCTCACGTGCCGACCATTTTCGGCAAGTAATTACGTTTCTGTAAGTTAAATGCCACCAGTCTCTGCAGTTTTCACACACCAAGCTTGGCAGATTTTCCATTAGTTCAGAGTCCAAAACTAAAAGCTACCTGTCTGTTTCGTGTAAGAATCCAAAATGGATGGAAAAGACTTGCAGGTCCATGCAGGTCCTTTTACAGCCTCAGTTCCTCTAATAGAGCAATTAGTGCAGAAAGGAACTGCAGACGCTGATCTAAACCGGAGACAAGACACAACATGCTGGAGTAACTCAGTGGCTCAGGCAGCATCTCTGGAGTCTGCATAGGGGCTTGGCCCGAAACGTCACCTATTCCTTATCTCCAGAGATGTTGTCTGACCCGTAAAGCAATTAGTTTAGTTTAGTTTAGAGATACAGCGTGGAAACAGGCCCTTCAGCCCACCGAATTAACACTATCCTACACACATGGCTGATCATCCCCAATCAGTACCCCTTTCCTGCCTTCTCCCCAATTCCCCTGACTCCGCTATTTTTAAGAGCTCTATCTAGCTCTCTCTTGAAAGTATCCAGAGAACCTGCCTCCACCGCCCTCTGAGGCAGAGAATTTCACAGACTCACAACTCTCTGGGTGGAAAAGTGTTTCCTCGTCTCCGTTCTAAATGGCTTACCCCTTATTCTTAAACTGTGGCCCCTGGTTCTGGACTCCCCCAACATCGGGAACATGTTTCCTGCCTCTAGTGTGTCCAAGCGCTGGACTAACCACTAGACTAACCATTACACAAGGGCTGACGTAAACCATTCTAGATAAGGCCCTCTATCCATGAGCAGCGGTCCCCAATGTCCTGTTTGTCATGAATACACTGCCAGAGTCCTGTGTACCCCAGCAATCAGTGGCTATTTAATTTGCAGGAATCAAGTCGTCCGCCCCATCCGATCAATAAGATTATCCCAGTGCACGTGTGTGTGAGTCGTGTATATTTGTAGTCAATAATGCATGGATCCTGACCATGGGTTTTATATTGGCTAAGGGTCTTATCAGGCAACTGAATCATCCTACCACAACCAGAGAGTAGTGCTGAACTAATACCGACCACATTGGTGACCCTCGGACTATCATTGATCGGACTTTGCTGGCTTGACCTTGCACTAAACGTTATTCCCCTATCATGCATCAATACACCATGGATGCTCAATTGTAATCACGTGTTGTCTTTCCACAACAAAGTCTTTTCACTGTAGCTCGGTACACGTGACAATAAACTAAACTGTGTTGTTAATATCCAATTGGATCCTGATCCAAAACTAATAATATTTGGAATATCAGAACAAAGCCTAAAACTTACAACAAAGCCAAAGACATTTCCTTGATTATAGTATAATAATTGGGGAAAAATGAATATTAAAATTTTGGAAAAACCTAACAACCCTCACAATTAAAATGTGGATTATGGAAATGTCTGAGACCTTACATTTGGAAAAAATTAGACTTGTCTTAATTGACAAATCAGAACTAGTTGCTAGAATATGGTCTCCATTTATTGATTTTCTGAAAGGGTAAATTGGTCCAGCACTGAAACTTGACTGAAACTTGAATCCAGGATTAGATGAATAGTTAAGTTTTATCATCTACCGATTTATCTCCAAAACTGTGTTATTCGTAAACTCTTATATTTTCTCTTTTTTTTCTCTCCCTTCTTTCTATAGCTCTTTCTTTCAAAAAATCTATTAAAAAATAAACAAATAGAAGCTGTGTTAATATGTAATTGATAAACAAATCGTGTTTTGGTTATGATATGTATATGCTTCTAATAAAAATATTTTTTTTTTAAAATAAAATAAAATAAAATAAAATAAACTGTGTACCTGCCTCAGGACAATGTGGAGCCGAGTTTTCCCCCACCTTTGCTCTGTATGGGGGATATATTTGTTATTAAACGGTGACATAGACAATGAGATTCTCCTCGGCACAGCATAGAGCTCAGATTTTACTCTTAGGCTTTAAAGATACAGCACGGAATCAGGCCCTTCGGCCCACCGAGCCCCTGCCCACCAGCAATCACCCCGTATCCTAACACTATCTGACACACACCAGGGACAAGTTACAATTTTTACTGAAGCCAATTAACCTACAAACCTGAAGGTCCTGGAGGAAACCTGAGCACCCAGAGGGAACCCATGTGGTCACTGGTCATGGGAGACGTCTCGGGGCCGAGAACGTCCTTCAGCCAGCGCATAAACCAACCTTCGCCGCACACCCGAAACATCACCCATCCTCTGTCTCCAGAGATGCTGCCTGACCCACTGAGTTATCCCAGCACAGTGTGTCTATCACATTTAACGTCAGGTCAACTGAGAGGAGGGACAGACACAAAATGCTGGAGTAACTCAGCGGGACAGGCAGCATCTCTGGAGAGAAGGAATGGGCGACGTTTCGGGTCGAGACCCTTCCTCAGACTGAGAGTCAGTTTAGTTTATTGTCACGTGTACCGAGGGACAGGGAAAAGCTTTTGTTGCGCGCTAACCAGTCAGCGGAAAGACAATACATGATTACAATCGAGCCGTTTACAGTGTAGGGATGCTGGATAAGGCTATAACGCTGAGTGGATGGAGAGTGAGGGGAGAGGGAGACATGGAGATATGGTGGGGTCCAGCTTTGGCCAGCTTCACAGGAGGTTCTGCCTCACACAGCTAAGCCTTGGCAAAGGGCCAGCTGCCTGTCACAGGTTGATCAGGTGTGGTGGGCCCTGGTGGAGCAGCACCTGTACATTGTGATCTCTTCATTTGCAGCAGGATTTAATGACTTTCTGCGGTAAGCTGGTATTTAGAGTCATAGACTCACCTCGGCCCAACATGCCCACACCGGCCGACATGTCCCAGCTACACAAGTCCCACCTGCCTGCGTTTGGCAAATATCCCTGCAAATCTTTCCTGTCTATCTATCTGTCCAAATGTTTTTTAGATGTCGTGATAGTACCTGCCTCATCTACCTCCCAGAGTCACAGAGTGATACAGTGTGGAAACAGGCCCTTCGGCCCAACTTGCCCACACCGGCCAACATGTCCCAGCTACACTAGTCCCAAATGCCTGCTTTTGGTCCATATCCCCCCAAACCTGTCCTTTCCATGTACCTGTCTAACTGTTTCATAAACAATGTGATAGTCCCAGCCTCAACTACCTCCTCCGGCAGCTCGTTCTATACACCCACCACCCTCTGTGTGGAAAAGGTTTCTCCTCAGGTTCCTATTAAATCTTTCTCCCTCTCCCTTGTTCTCCCCCTTCCATCAAACAGGACGGTCACAGTGGCGCAGCGGTAGAGTCACTGACTTACAGCGAATGCAGCGCCGGAGACCCGGGTTCGATCCCGACTACGGGCGCTGTCTGTGCGGAGTTTGTACGATCTCCCCGTGACCTTGTGTGCGTTTTCTCTGAGACCTTCGGTTTCCTCCCACACTCCAAAGACGTACAGGTGTGTAGGTTAATTGGCTTGGTGTAAATGTAAAAATTGTCCCTAGTGTGTGTAGGATGGTGCTAGTGTGCGGGGATCGCTGGTCGGCACGGACCCGGTGGGCCGAAGGGCCTGTTTCCGCGCCGAATCTCCAAACAAAAGGAAACTAATTTAGTGCATCAGTTTCAATGTTAACACGGCTAGATAAAACACAACAGTTTGTTAAAGTGCGGGATATGATTGATTGGCCACATGGTAGAGGGTGTGGAATGTAATTTGGAATCACAATCCAACATGAATCAAAAAAACACATCAGTAGAATTTAAACCGTTGGCAGGCAAATAGTTTGTTATAAAAGGCACAAATTGCCAAACATTAGGTCAATTGTTTGAACTGACAGTTGAGGAAGATTCTTCCTCGATGTGATTTTTCTTCCTAGTCCAACTGAAGTCTCCCAGAGTGTTATTCCACCACCCGCAAGGCTCACGAGCAGCAGAGGTTCGGCACGTCCCCGACAACTCTCACCAACTTCTACAGATGCATCACCGCACAGGACCGCAAACAATTGTGGACGCAGCCCAGACCATCACACAAACCAACCTCCCTTCCATTAACTCCATCTACACCTCACGCTGCCTCGGCAAGGCCAGCAGCATCATCAAGGACCAGTCTCATCCCCGGCCACTCCCTCTTCTCCCCTCTCCCATCAGTTAAGTGGTACAGAAGTGTGAAAACCAACGAACACCTCCAGATTAAGGGACAGTTTATTCCTGGTTGTTATCAGGCAACTGAACCATCCTACCAACAACCAGAGAGCAGTCCTGACCTAATATCTACCTCATTGGTGACCCTCGGACTATCTTTGCTGGCTTTATCTTGCACTAAACATTATTCCCCTTATCATGTATCTGTACACTGTAAATGGCTCGATTGTAATCATGTATTGTCTTTCCGCTGACTGGTTAGCGCGCAACAAAAACTATTCACTGTACCTCGGTACACGTGACAATAAACTAAACTCAAACTCGAATGTAGGGGGGTTGTTCCTCTGTCTGTCCTTGTCCCTGTGTTCTCAGTCAAGAGATCCAGCGATCCATCTCAAGACCCCAACACATTCCAGCCCTGCGGCCCACCGGGTCCATGCCGACCAGCGATCCCCGCACACTGACACTATCCTACGCACACTAGGGACAATTTTTACATTAACCTACAAACCTGCACGTCTTTGGAGTGCGGGAGGAAACCGAAGATCTCGGAGAAAACCCACGCAGGTCACGGGGAGAACGTGCAAACTCCGTACAGACAGCGCCCGTAGTCGGGGTCGAACCCGGGTCTCTGGCGCTGTGAGGCAGCAACTCTACCGCTGCTCCACCGTGTCGCCCAACCACTGCAGGTGAGGATGGGAAAGAATGTGTAGGGTGTGTAGATAGGCAAGTACGTCAGAATGAGCAGGATGGACAAAAGTGCTGGAGAAACTCAGCGGGTGCGGCAGCATCTATGGAGCGAAGGAAATAGGCAACGTTTCGACCCGAAACGTCACCCATTCCTTACTCCAGCATTTTGTGCCCATCTTCATGACATTTCAGGTGAACATCACCTATATATACATTTTCTCCAGAGATGCCGCCTGGCCCGCTGAGTTACTCCAGCATTTTGTGCCCATCTTCGGTGTGAGGCGGCATCTGCAGTTCATTCCTGCGGCCACAACACGTTGGGTCCGAGCACAAAATCCCAGCAACAGCCATCTTCCCGTTGACTGTTGCCAGGAATGACTTGGCAACAACCACCCACCCTGTAACGTCCAGCTGTGTTGAACACAGTGGTGGGAATCTTGTTACAACAGCTGTGCCGTTACTGGGCTAACAGCTGGCAGAGAAAGGGCGGGCTGGGCTCCAGGGGTGATGTGAGTTGGTTACCACAAAGAAGATGATCACTCCATCACCACGACTCCATGCCACCGTGCCCAGCCCGAGAGATTCGCCACACTCCTGTTTCAAATAGAAACACAGAAAATAGGTGCAGGAGTAGGCCATTCGGCCCTTTGTACCAGCACCGCCATTCAATATGATCATGGCTGATCATCCAAAATCAATACCCCATTCCTGCTTTTTCCCCCATACCCCTTGATTCCATTAGCCCCAAGAGCTAAATCCAACTCCCTCTTGAAAACAATTAGGATGTTAGGAGGTGAATCAGAATTAGGCCACTCCGCCATTCAATCATGGCTGATCTATCTCTCCCTCCCTCCTAACCCCATTCTCCTGCCTTCTCCCCATAAGCCCCAACACCCCTGATTGAATGGTGGAGTAGACTCGATGGGCCGAATGGCCTAATGCTGCTCCTGTGAACTAATGGACGTACGTCAGCTTCTTGAGGCTGCCCCTCGTGTAGATGCGTTGAGCAATGGGGAGGGCTGTGCCTGCCCGTGGCTGAGTCCACCACTCCCCACCGCCTCTTGTGATCTCCTGGCCATTGGAGTTGCCAGACTGGGTAATGATGCTACTAGTCAGGGTTACTGTATTATGCATGAATTATACATGAGTATGTACACACTGCAGCCCAGGTCCGTGACAATATAGTTACCAGACTGACAGCGCAAATATTTACACACGGCCAGCTCGTGGAAAAGTGGACATTTACAAATTGCATTGGAAGAATATTTATACAGTACTATGTCAGAGTAATATGCATATTTACACACTCTGGTGGTATGAATATTTATGCATTATAGTTACAAACAACACACATGCAATAGAGGTTTATAGAGCTGGTGTATAGAGGGTGCAAATCACCCAGAGCACGGTGGCGCAGCGGTAGAGTTACTGCCTCACAGCACCAGAGACCCCGGTTCGATCCTGACTACGGGTGCTGTCTGTACGGAGTTTGTACGTTCTCCCCGTGACCTTCGGTTTCCTCCCACACTCCAAAGGCGTACAGGTTTGTAGGCTAATTGGCTGGTTAAAATTGTAAAGAATTGTCCCTAGTGTGTGTAGGATAGTGTTAATGTGCGGGGATTGCTGGTCGGTGCGGACACGGTGGGCCGAAGGGCCTGTTTCCGCGCTGTATCTCTAAACTAAACTAAACCATGATCATCCAGGAACAAACCAACATCTATAGGGCAGAGGGTAGACACAAGATACTGGAGTAACTCAGTGGGACAGGCAGTATCACTGGAGAGAAGGAATGGGTGACGTTTTGGGTCGAGACCCTTCTTCAGACTGGGTTTAAACCAGCACCTGCAGTTTCCACATGAATTTGGTAAGAGCAGATTTTTATTCTGTATCACAAATATTTTAGTAGTGAATTCTTTAGGCTTTCCACTCTAGAGATACAGTGCATCAACAGGCCCACCGAGCCGACCAGCGACCCCCGCACACTAACACTATCCTACACGCTACGGGCAGTTTTACAGCTTACCAAAGCCAATTAATCTACAAATCTGCACGTCTTTGGAGTGTGGGAGGAAACCGAAACATATAAGATTGTTAAGGGTTTGGACACGCTAGAGGCAGGAAACATGTTCCCGATGTTGGGGGGAGTCCAGAACCAGGGGCCACAGTTTAAGAATAAGGAGTAAGCCATTTAGAACGGAGACGAGGAAACACTTTTTCTCACAGAGAGTGGTGAGTCTGTGGAATTCTCTGCCTCAGAGGGCGGTGGAGGCAGGTTCTCTGGATGCTTTCAAGAGAGAGCTAGATAGGGCTCTTAAAAATAGCGGAGTCAGGGGATATAGGGAGAAGGCAGGAACGGGGTACTGATTGGGGATGATCAGCCATGATCACATTGAATGGCGGTGATGGCTCGAAGGGCCGAATGGCCTGCACCTATTGTCTATTGTCATCCGGAGAAAACCCACGCAGGTCACAGGGAGAGCGTACAAACTCTACAGACAGCGCCCATAGTCAGGATCGAAATGGGGTCTCTGGCGCTGTGAGGCAGCAACTCTAGCGCTGCGCCACCGTGCCAGCCCGTGCACACGTCAAAATGTTCACACTACAGACAGGGGTAAATATTGTCACTGCATTGGGCCTACACACCAGGCTGAAGGGTCAGTTAGCCACGTCGATATATATATATGCAGGTGTGATCCAACAAGTGTGTAAATATTCGTGCCAGTCTCTTTAAACTAAAGAAACAGGGCCTTCAAAATGCTGGAGTAACTCAGCCTGTCAGGCAGCAATCTCTGCAGGAAAGGTGATAGGTGATGTTTCTGGTCGAGACCCTTCTTTAGACCCGACCCAACCTGAAACATCACCCTTCCGCTTCCTGCAGAGATGCTGCCTGACCCACAGTTTGTGCCCGCCCCTTAAGTCTACGCAGTTGTAGCTTCAGATTTTGCCTCTCATGATCCGTTTACTGTAATCTTCACGTTACGCCAGCATTTTACGTCTATCCTCGGCACGACCTTTCACCTTGGTGACACCGCCTTGCGCAGATATCTGGCCTGGCTCTGCATTGGCAGAACACTGTGCAAATATCCACACCTTTCATAATCAGACAGTGCGCAGTTAAATGCTCGCTCAGCGGACAATGTAGTGTGTAAATATTCACTCTGCCCGCACACTGACGTGAGTGAATAGTTCACTTTTATTTGTCACCAATTAAGGTAGAGTGAAATATGAGTTACCAGGCAGTCGTGCAATCAGAAGGAGCACAATACACCATAGAATTTAACACAAACAACCACCACAGTGGAATCTTGGGCAGTCTGCACCCTAGTGGCATAAACATTGAATTCTCCAATTTCCGGTATGCCTTGCCGTCTCCTCCCCTTCGAGGGAAACGAGAGATATAGACGGTGATGTGGCGAGATATAGAACAAATGAATGGAAGATATGCAAATAAAGTAATGATGATAAAGGCAGCAGGCAAACATTAGCTGTGGGTGAGATCGAGGTGAGATCGAGTACAGACTGTGAGACAACAAGAAACTAGCACCACGACTTAGGTGGGGGAGGGACGGAGAGAGGGGATGCAAGGGTTACGTGGAGTTAGAGGGATCAATATTCATACTGAAGATAGACACAAAAAGCTGGAGTAACAGTGGTTCTTTCATCTCATTATAAATCTCTTTATATTCAGCGCCTGCGTCTGCAGGTAACAACAACGGCAAATGCATTTAATTGTGAGATATTTAGGGACAATTTCAAGTTGCGAAAGGCGATAAATCAAAGTTATTTCTTTCATTTGCTGGTTGTCGAGTCCTTTCATGACTGCTTGAACCAGACTGTGTCGCTACAGTTTGGACCATGACTTTTCCACCTTTCCCCCCATCACCCCAGCTGGTAATTACAAACTAACTGGGTTTTAAAACCCACATTACCATTGAGCAAATATTTCCTGGTGACAATACAATTTTACTACCTCCTTGACTTTGATTTAGTGAATGCAATGATTTACTTTTACGAACCACACTGTTGCCAGTCTTAGGTAGACAAAAGTGCTGGAGAAACTCAGCGGGTGCGGCAGCATCTATGGAGCGAAGGAAATAGGCAACGTTTTGGGCCGAAACCCTTCTTCAGACAGTAGCCAGTAGCCAGTCTTAGTTGTCTATGCAGTGGCCCTGGAGCACTTCTGCACACATGGGTTATAGATGCAACAAACAAGGAGACATTTTTTCTCACAGGGAGTGGTGAATCTGTGGAATTCTCTGCCACAGGAGGCAGTGGAGGCCAATTCACTGGATGTTTTCAAGAGAGAGTTAGATTTAGCTCTTAGGGCGAACGGAATCAAGGGATATGGGGAGAAGGCAGGAACGGGGTACGGATTTTGGATGATCAGCCATGATCACATTGAATGGCAGTGCTGGGCAGAAGGGCCGAATGGCCTACTCCTGCACCTATTGTCTATGTTTCTAAAAGCTGCTGTTGCATGCTACCCAGTCAGCAGAAAGACACTACGAAAACACAATCGAGCCATTTACAGTGGATCGGAAAATGGGCCAATTGCAGGCAGGTGGGACTAGTGTAGATGGGGCATCTTGGTGGGCATGGGCAAGTTGGGCTGAAGGGCCTGTTTTCACCCTGTGTGAGTCTATGACTCCAGGTTCTGACCTGAAACATCATCTGTCAGAACTTCACAAGTTATAGCAGTCGAATAAAACCATTCGGCCCATCGAGTCTACTCCGCCATTCAAACATGGCTGATCTATCTCTGCCTCCTAATCCCATTTTCCAGCCTTCCCCCCTAACCCTAACCCTTGACACCCATTCTAATCAAGAATCTGTCTATCTCTGCCTTAAAAATATCCACTGACTTGGCCTCCACAGCCCTCTGTGGCAATGAGTTCCACAGATTACCTACCCTCTGACTAAAGAGGTTCCTCCTCACCTCCTTTCTAAAAGAGCGTCCTTCGTTCTGAGGCTGTGACCTCTGGTCCTAGACTTGACTTCCCCACCAGTGGAAACATCCTCTCCACATCAACTCTATCTGTGCCTTTCATTATTCTGTAAATTATTATGGACATTATTCTCTTCGTTCCCTCCACAGGTGCTGCTTGACCCGCTGAGTTTTTCGTGTTGTGCAGCCAACTAGCAGTTGGTCATTAACACCTCTGTATAAGACGGAGCCAGACCTACACGGGAGGTGATCTCTGTTTCAATTAAGTCTTTATTAAGTGATTTAAGAGACCAATATATGGCAAAAGGTAGCACAGAATTCTCAAGCCCACTCATATCTTCAGAAGAGGTCTCAATAGACAATAGACAATAGGCAATAGGTGCAGGAGTAGGCCATTCGGCCCTTCGAGCCAGCACCGCCATTCAATGTGATCATGGCTGATCATCCCCAATCAGTACCCCGTTCCTGCCTTCTCCCCATATCCCCTGACTCCGCTATCTTTAAGAGCCCTATCTAGCTCTCTCTTGAAAGCATCCGGAGAACCTGCCTCCACCGCCCTCTGAGGCAGAGAATTCCACAGACTCACCACTCTCTGTGAGAAAAAGTGTTTCCTCGTCTCCGTTCTAAATGGCTTACTCCTTATTCTTAAACTGTGTGTGGCCCCTGGTTCTGGACTCCCCCAACATCGGGAATATGTTTCCTGCCTCTAGCGTGTCCAAACCCTTAGCAATCTTATATGTTTCAATGAGATCCCCTCTCATCCTTCTAAACTCCAGTGCTGCACTGAGTACAGCTGCACGGTGGTGCAGCAGTAGAGTTGCTGCCTTACAGCGCTTGCAGCGCCAGAGACCCAGGTTCGATCCCGACTACTGGTGCTGTCTGTACGGAGTTTGTACGTTCTCTCCGAGATCTTCGGTTTCCTCCCACACTCCAAAGACGTACAAAGGGCTGTAGGTTAATTGGCTCGGTATAATTGTAAATTGTCCCGTGTGTGTGTGTGTGTGTGTGTGTGTGTGGGATAGCATTAGTGTGCGGGGATCGCTGGCTGGCACGGACTCAGTGGGCCGAAGGGCCTGTTTCCATGCTGAGTCTCCAAACTAAAAAAGTACTCTAGGGTTTGTGTAAAATGGGTGGTCAACATGGTCTCGATGGGCAGAAAGGCCTGGTTTTGTGTTATCTGAATCTTGGACTCTAAATTATCTGTTGGACATAAAGACTGTTTTTATATTGATGTGAGAACTGAGCTGTTCCACTGGGGACAGGATCTTGGCAGCTTGAAGCCGTGTAGCATATTATGTTGGCGCCTAATCTCTTGATGGGAGTATAGATTTTTTATTTGAAAAATATGCATTGTGCATAAGATTTGCAAATATACAACATTTATGTCATATCATTCCGTTTCCTGACAAGATATACACGATGTCAACACGATGTCTTTCATAATCATCCATAAGTGATAGGAGGAGAATTAGGACATTCAGCCCATCAAGTCTACTCCGCCATTCAATCATGGCTGATCTATCTCTCCCTCTCAACCCCATTCTCCTGCCTTCTCCCCGTAACCCCTGACACCCGTACTAATCAAGAATCTATCTATCCCTGCCTTAAAAATATCCACTGACTTGGCCTCCACTGCCCTCTGTGGAAACACATTCAACAGATTCACCACCCTCTGGCTAAAGAAATTCCTCCCCATCTCCTTCCTAAGGGAACGTCCTTGAATTCTGAGTGTGCCCTCTAGTCCTAGACTCTCCTGAGAGGCTTTTAACTGCTACTAGACCAAGTTGGGCCCCGTTTCCCCAACGCAATAATCCACCACTCACCCGTTCCCCCAACGCAACCTGGACCCCAACGTGCTGCCAGGGCCACGACTAAGTGTTTTATGATGAAAACATTGTTGCAAATGTCGGGTGGAGGACTGTGAGATCCCGGTGGCTGCAACTGCCAGTGATCTTTGGTGTAAACCAGGGTCTGCAGTTCCTTCCTGCACAGGTAGTAAGGTGCAGGGTGAGGGGGAGGGTGCAATAGCTGTGTGTGTGTGACAAAGTGTGTGTGAGAGAGAATGTGTGTGTGTCAGAGTACTCGCTCCCTCCATCTCTCTCTCCCTCCATCTCTCTCCTCCCCTATCTCTCCCCCCTCTATCTCTCCCCCTCTATCTCTCCCCTACTCCTCCCCCTCTATCTCTCCCCCCCTCTATCTCCCCCCTCTATCTCTCCCCCCCTCTA